>NC_135915.1:5210590-5223090 GCF_964194155.1 Cetorhinus maximus
TGTTTGTGAGTGTGTGTCTGTATGCGTATTGCTGGGTCTCTCTCTCTCTCTCTCTCGCGTGACTCTGTCTCTTCCAATCTGTGTGTGTATCTCTGACTTTCTCTCTCGCTGTGTCCACATCTTTCACTCTTTCCTTCACGCCCCATCGTTCTAGCTGTCTCTTTATCTTACCCTCTGCTCTCTCTCTCTTTCTCTCTATCTCTCTCTCTGTGTGCCAACCTCTGTCTGGCTCTCTTCGGCTCACTCTCTTGCCGTCATTCTCAGTCTCTCTTTCTCTCTCTCTCTCTCTTTGTCTCTCTGTTCTGCTTACATCTTTGAAACTCGCTGTCTCTCTCTTTCCCACTTGCTAAACATCTCTTTGTCTATTTCATTCACACAATCTCTCTATCTCTCTCTCTCTGTCTCTCGCTGTGTCGTCTTATCTGACTCACTCTGTCTCTCTGCCATTCTCTTCCTATCTCTTTCTCACGTTCTCTGGCACTTTCTCCTTCCCTCTCTCTTTTTCACGCACTCTCTCTGTGTAACTGTGTGTGTGTTTGTGTATGTGTTTGTGTGCCTGCTTGCGTGTGTTTGTGTGAGTAAGTGTGTTTGCATCGGTGGGTCTCTATCTCTCTCTCTCACGTTTCGCTGTCTCATTGAATCTGTGCTGTGTATCTGTCTGTCTTTCCGCCTCACTTGTTCGCCTCCTCAGCCCCTCTCCCTCTACCTGCCTGTATCTCTGTCTGTCTGTATGTCTATCAATCTATCTATCTATCTATCTATCTATCTATCTATCTATCTATCTATCTATCTATCTATCTATCTATCTATCTATCTATCTATCTATCTATCTATCTATCTATCTATCTATCTATCTATCTATCTATCTATCTATCTATCTATCTATCTATCTATCTATCTATCTATCTATCTATCTATCTAATCTATCTCTATCTCTCTATCTATCTATCTCTCTACCTATCTAACGATCTATCTATCTATGTATCTATGTATCTATCTATCTATATAGCTGATGATCCGTCTATTTATCGACCTATTTAACAATGGATCTCTGTCCTTTTGTATCATTCTCTCTCTCTCTGTCTAGCCTTCTCCCATTCTGTCTCTACCTCTAGAACCCTCTCTCTGTCTATCTGTCTGTCTGTCATTCTCCCTCTCTCTCTCTCTCTCTCTCCCTCTCTCCCTCTCTCTCGCTCTCATCTACCTCTCGCTGTGCCTCTCTCCCTCTGTGTCTCTTTATCTTCCTCTTTACTCTCCCATGTCTCTAACTCCCTCTCTTGCTCTCTATCCCGCGCTCTGCAAATCTATCTCTGTCTCTCTCCACGTTACAATCTCAGCCTGCATCTCGATCTCTCTATCTTTATCTCATTGTCTCTTTCCCTCAAAAACTCTCGCTTCCTCTCTCTTCGTCTGTCTCTCCCTCTGTCTCTCTTTCTCATTCTATTTCTCTGTCTCACTCTTTATTTCTAATTCTGTCTCTCCCTCTGCCTCCCTCTCTCTTTTCTCTACCCTGCCTCTTTTTCAATCTCTCTCTCTCTCTGTCTTTTGGTCTCTCCCTCTCTTGGTCTCTCTCTCTTTCTCTCTGTTCTGTTGCTGTGTCTCTTGCTCTCACTCTCTCCTTACCCCTCTGTCTCCCTCTTTCGGTCCAAATTCGCCTCTCTATACCCACCCACCTCTCTCTCTCTCTCTCTCTCTCTCGACCTTAGGCACGCACTCTTTCTCTCTCTCCTTCTCCCTCTTTCACTCTCTCAGTCTCTGCCTGCATCTCTCTCTCTCTATCTCTCTATATCTCTCCCTTTCTCATTTTCACTGTAGACCTTCCCTCTTTCTATTCTTGTCTCAGTCTCTCTGCCTGCCTGCCCGTCTCTCACTCTTACTCTCTCCAAGTATCTAACTCTGTTCCTCTTTTCCTCTGCCTCTCTCTGTATTTCCCTCTCTGCCTATGCCTCTGCCCCGTCTCTATCTATCAGTCCATCTCTGCCTTTGTGCACCTCTCTCTTCCCACACCTTGTTCTCTCCTTATCTGTCTTCGTCCCTCTTTGTTTGACGTTTTCTCTCTCAATGTATCTCTCTCTCTCTCACTGTGCGTGTCTGTGTCTTTCTGTGTGTGTGTGTGTGTGTTTCTGTGTGTGTGTGTGTGTGTGTATTTTTCTCTCTCTATTTCCCATTTTCTATCTTAATCTCTCTCTCTGTCTATTTTTCTCTGCTTCTGAATCTCTATCCCTCTCTCTGTTTCTCTCCCCGTCTCACTTTCACTCTCCCTCTGTCTCTCACCCTCTCTCTCCCTTTCTTTTTTTTTTGTCTCTCCCTCTCTCTGTCAGAATTTCTCCCAGATTCTTTCACCCTCAACCTCTACTCCTACCTCTCTCTATCTCCATCTCTCTCTCTCTTTTTTTCTCTCTCTCTGTCCCTTATTCTATCCCTTTTGTTCTCTCCCTCTGTGCGTGTAGGTGTATTTGTATCTTTGTTAGTGTATCGATCTCTCAAATTTTCTCTCCATCTGTACGTGTCTCCATCGCTCCCGCTCCTTTTGCAAGCTCTCTATCTATCTTTTTGCTCTCCGCCCCTCTCTGTTTCATGCTCTCTGTCTCTCCCTGTTTGCCTCCCTCTCTATCAATCTATCTCTATCTCTGCCTCTCTCTGCATGCCACCACTCAACACTATCTCTCTCTCTTTCTCTATTGGTCTCTGTCCCTCCCTCTCAATGCTCTTTTCCCTTGTCTTTCTCACTCTCTTGTACATTGCTCCCTCTCGCTCCGCACCCCCTCCACCTCTTTCTCTTTCGTTTTCTATGTGTTTGTGTCTGTGTATATGTGTGTGTATCTCTCTGTCTCTATTTACCGCAATATTTTACCCCCCCTCACTAAATCTCTCTCTGCATATTCCTCAGTCTGACACTTACCTCACCTTGTCTCTTTAAATATCGCTGTGTGTCTTTTTTTTTTCATTCTCAATCTGTCTCTCTCTATCACTCTCTGTTTCGCACTTTCACTCTCTTTCGCGCTCTCTCACTCTCTCACTCTCGTTGCGTGTGTCTCTCTCTCCCTGTCTCTCTCTGCTCCTTTCCCAGTTTGTCACTCCCATTCTCCTTCTATGGGCAGAATCGCTCCACTTTTGCTCTAAGAGAAGTAGTGCGTGGGAAGCAGATGTTTTACCCCCAGTGGTGACTTTTCCCGCCATATGATGCGCAGCCGAGGGACATATCTAAGCTGCAGCTGCGCTCACTGTTCTCAATGCTTGCAGCCCAGCACTGCAGCAGTGAAGGCATGGCCCTGAAAGCCAAGAAGAGTTCAGTGAACCCTTACTGGAATGATTTAGGTGGCCCGCCGTGGTGTCGTCCACAACTCTGGATGCAGGAGGTGCGGAAATCTCACCACTCTGGCTTGGGAGGGGTGACAGTAGTGGTCGGTGCCAATGCTCCATGGATGGGATAGTCCACCCAGTGGGAGAAGGAGAGTGTGTGATCTTATCACTGCCGCCACGGTAAGGCAGCCATCTTATCACTCTATATTTACACACTCACAAGTCCATCACACATTCACTGGCATCTCACTCACTGCCATTCAGGTGGCATCACCACTCACACTGTCATATTCACGCTCACAACTCCACCTGGCCTCAACTCTTCTGCAGAATGCCTCCACAGCCCTGATCATCTTGAGGCCAATGACACAGACCAACAATTTGCTTCACACATCCTTTTTGACAGCCGCCTTCCCCGGTACTGACCTCGCCCTGCAGCCTCTTCCCTTGCCCAAGGTCACTTCTCCCCCATTCCCCCAAGCAATCCTTAGACAGGCAGCCATTGATAAGACACCCCTTCTTTAGACTTGTCTTGGAGATAGCGACCAACCTGTGAGCCCCCCTCAAAGTGAGATGGTGCTGCCTGCGAAGCCTGGCGCTGATGGCCACGAGTTATACTCAAAATAAGCTATGCAAACAAAACTCAAAGCCTCCAGCAAAGTGCAAATCTCAGGTACTGCTCATTTATGTACAGTTGTGAAACACGTCGGCATGATTGCCCGGATCGTCCTACGTTCTGTGATGATTCTGCAGAGCATGGCTTATAATGATTGGCAGAGGAATTACAATGCGTTTCCAGACATCCGGCAGCGGGAAAAGTGTCCCAGCATTGACGGGAAAAGCGCAAAATTGCAATTTGGTTTCACAGCAGCGTGAAAGTGATTATTGACCTTCCGGCCATTTTGTCCGCTCACACCTACTATCATGCCCAACATCAGCGGGCATGTAAAATTCGGCCCTGTGCTTCCTTGTCTCTCTCCCCTCTCTCTATGTCTCTCTATCTCTACTCCTCTCCCTCCGCTCTCTATACGATCTGTATGTCGGTGTCTCTCTCTCTACGGGGTTTCTTTCCCCTTCTCTCAAAGTCTCTCTCTTTCCCACACTCCCTCTCTCTCCCTCCTATCAATATCTTTCTCTCTCTCACTCTGTTGCTTTTGTGTTCCCTCGCTTTACCTCCCTCTATTTCTTCCCTTGGTGCTCTCTCCCTCTCCATCCTCTCTCTCTCTCCTCTCTCTCTCACAACCCCTCTCTCCCTGTCTCTCCGTTTCTCTCTCTGCCTATGTTCCTTCTGTTTTCCCCTCTCTGACTGTCAGCTTCTTTGTCTCAAACTTTCAATCTATGTGACTTTGCATGTAATTCTGTATCTCTCTTTCTCTGCCTCTCCCTCTCTGCATCACTCCCGCTATCTATCTAACTTTAACTGCAACTCTGCATCTCCTTTTTTTCCCGCTTCTTCTCAGGCTCTCCCTCTCCGGTGATGTGTTTCTCTCTGTCGCTTTCTCCGTTTATGTTTCCCTCTCTCTCCATATGTCTCTGCCCCTGTCCATGTCTGTCGCAGCCGCAATCGTTATCTCTCATTTTCCCTATCTATCTCTCTGTCTGTCTCTTCTTCTCGCTCTGTTTCTTTCACGTTAACTTCCTCTCTCTCTCTCTCTCCCTCTCTCTCTTTCTCTCTCTCTCTCACATTTTCTGTCTCTACTTGACCCTCTCTCTCTCCATCTGTCTGCCCCTCTCTCTCTGTCTCTCGCCTACGCCTCTTTAGGCGTGCCTCTAAAAGCCTGTCTTTCTGTCTCTCTCAGCCTGCCTCTTCCCTCTGTCTCTCTCCCTCTTTTCCTATGTTTTCGGTCACGGTGAACCAGCATGATGTACAGTAATGTAACGTGGTGTTGGACGTTGGAAGCGGCCAACTGAAGTGGAAAAGTGTCGGTGGTGTCTTTATTTCCTTACACGTCCACCCGCCACTACCACCGGAAATATGATAGTAAATGAGAAATGTCTGGAAACTCTGAATGGTTCATTCCCCTCAGTTACAGCCACTCCGCCTGCTGTAAATGTTAACATGAGGGAAGCCTGGGAAATCGCGGAGATCCAGTTCTTCACATCATTTAATGAAATAAAGAACTGTAAGAAAGTTATATTTCAGTCCAATCTTTCTCTCTGACCTTAGAAGGGGGTCACGGGATAAAAAGCAGTGCTTGTGCAGGAACACAAAAGCTTCAGTATGAAGGCCATATCCTGAACAAAAGGATGCAGAAGTGCCGAATAATATCCCATGGTTTTCATCGTCCACCATATGGAATAAACTATTAACATGGACCATAACAGGATGAAATGGGTCGAGATAACGAACTGTAAAATCATGGTTTCCTTTGGTCCCCCATCTCTGCAACTCTTGCCACTGCTGTGAGCCCAGAGCCTCCTGTAGTGACCTGTTGGTCAGTAAAATGTGTCAGATGGTGAAATGTTGAGCAGCGGAATCCGGACAATGGGAACCCCGGGGTTAGAATGGTGGAGGTGCCCGACTGTGGTCCAAAGCGGAGACTCCGGAAAATAAATGTTCACCCCACAAAACCAAGGTGTGCTCAATAGCTGATACCCACCAGTTAACATAATAGACAAGGAAATGTTTTTTAAAAAGTTCAGCACAGTCAGAGATCCTAGTATTACAGCTGCTGTTTTCTCATTGCCCTAACTATCTTTCAGCTTCTGTCAACAAACAGCCACAAATTGGTCAAAGGTGAATGCGACGTTGAGCCTGACAGATCAGTCAGTGGCTACATTAAACGGGATGGCATGGATGTTACACATGGGGATGCACTTCATTAAATATAATGGATCCCAACAAACATTCGGATTGTCTCTCAATATCACGCGTGAATGTAACGATCAACAGATCAGCCACTACCATGGCCATCAGTTAACAAGTGACACATTTGGAAAGAACACAACCTTTGCGCTAGAGGATCACAATCGTGGCAGTGTGAACTGTAAGGAAGGGAAAAACAACGGTGGAATTATGCATCAGGCTGGTGGAAAGGTTACCAGCTTGATTCATAAGTTATTGAGAGGTGATGTATTGAAATCAATTGACCGGAGAGCTCTAATGAGTTGGGCCTTGATACAGTTGAAGGAAGGAAATATTAAAAAACAAAAACTGCATGTCGCAGAGAGGGATGCAGGAATGACGGGGGTGACAGATCTGATGAGGCTAACGAGGAGTAACGTTGGATCCACGGGGTAGCGGGGGAACCAGGGTGATGGGTGAAGTCAATAGTGATGGGGGAACTTCGTTTGACAGGAGCCAGGCATGTTGGGATGTGTTACGGATAGAGGAGAAATGTGGGATAATTTCCCCTATTTTCCCATTTCTCCATTGACGTTTTTAGAGAAGGAATATTTTATCCCCTCCAGAGCTGTATTTCTTTAAGGAACGGTCGGGTGATGTTGCTATATTTGTATTAGGCGGTCTTTGTGATAGTGTGAATGTATGTCATCAATATGGGAATATTCTGGTTCAGCCAGAGACAGTTACAGGCAGAGGGATGGAGTTGACAGTTGGGAAAAGTGTTTGGGGAACGGATTGATAACAACGCTCCAGTCTTTCCTGTATTTATTTTGACTGACAGATGTTTGAGATATTCCATGCTGGGAGGGTGAACATGGCGATAAAATGCAAGGTAATTTGTGAAAGTTTTTGCAGCGTGCAACAACAGAGTGAACAAAACTCTGAAGTTGACAGAACAGGCTAACAAAGCTGTTAATGAAGTGTGTGGAATCCAGGGCTTTATAAATAGGGACACAGGGTACAAAAGATGGGACATTATGGAGAATCTGAATGAAGGCCTGGTTTGTTACCTCCTAGCGGTTTGTATGCAAACCTGGGTTCTGCACTTCAGGAAATATGTGATAATTGTGAGTGGGTACATATGTGGTTCACAACAATTATTCCTGCTGCGAGGAATATTACCGTTACATGAATAGTCAGCAGAAGCTTGGCTTGTTCTTCGTAGAGTAGAGGATATGTAGAGGAAACTGGATGGGGATATTGAGCATTATGAGGGGTAAAATAAATTAAATGGAAAGAATTTATTTAAGTCCATGAGAGTTCGAGTACAAGAGGGCGCAGATTCAAGGCTGCTGACAAAAAGGGTGCTGTCAGGGAAAACATTTTACTTACAATTTGGCAACATAAATGTCAATATATAATGAGGAAGATACAGTTTGAAAAACATATGGAACAACAGAATCTACAAGTTAAAAATAGAAAAACGTATAAAGGACAATGAAAGGCAATGCTAAAAGACGAAGGCCATTTAAGACCTAATAGTTGCTCGTGAAATAGGTTTCTTGGAGCCTCCACCAATGTGTACATGAGTCTGTTGTGTAACAAAAGTGAAGTTAGGTAAACGCCATTTGGGACTCCACTGCCAAGTTTATATTGTATTAAGTAGATGGTTCTGTTCTAAATCTAAAATCTATTTTGGAATGTTGCCTTAAAGGGGGTGTACCTGGGTGCCACGTTAATTAGAAATGTTAAGAGTTATTATATATTTATGAATTGTAGCGTTGTGAATGCGCTTATCATCTTTTATTTTGTTAATAAATACTTTAAATTACTTTTTAGAAATTTCTATAGGTCTTCGTGAACTCACCACTTCTGAATTCAGTGTACACAACTTGCAATAAATTAAAATTTCAGTACCATTGTGATAGTGTGACGAATTTTCCCTGGTGGATTTTTCTTCTGGCAAACAACATCTGGCACTTCAAAACAAAATTGGGTGCTTGTCTGGCATATTTTAAACTCCTTGATTGGTTTGGAGTGTTTATACCTTAAATCTATGAGTTTGAGAAACAGATTGAATTCAGGAGATGGTGCGAGAGATTTTAAAGTGGAGATACTGAAATAATCGCGACATCCATGACTTAAACTTTCCTGGAAGTAGAATATATAACGTTGACTGAGTTACAAAAGATGTCTAAGGGTTACTTCTCGGAATTGGCAGATAAGTTGCAGCTAATATTATCTGTAGTGGCAGACACTGAGAAAGGTTCTGATGATGAAAGTAAGGTGAAAAAACACTTTCAAACTAAAATCAAGTGGGGAGCTGTTTGAATTCGTGCAAGCCCTTCCGAAGCCTGAAGAAAGGGATGTATAGGTGCTCTTTATTTAATTTTAGAGAATAGCTAAGCAGAGGACATTCCGGATAACATAACGGCAAAGAGCAAAGGAAATATGGGCTTTTGTAACGCCAGATGGACTATATCAGATTAAAGTCATGCCACTTGGTGTGAAAAATTGAACCAGCAACATTTCAAATACTAACAAACAAAGTCATTCCAAGACTGTGCAGTTTCTATTTACGACTTGATACTTTTCAGTCAGACGTGTGAGGAACATTTACAGTATCTGGAAGAATTATTTAATCGACTGCAAAAAAGCTAAATTCGATCAAAGTGAGTTTGGTAATGTGCAAGTTATTTATCTGGGCAGTACCACTGGCCATTGTAAGGTGACTCCGAAGGATGTGAAAGTCAACGTCGTCCTGGATTTCCCCGTATCTACAACAGAAACGATCAGTTTGAGGTCTCTGGACATCACGGAATGTTACTGCAATGTGTACCAAATTTTGGCAATGTGGTTACTCAATGGGCTAAACTATTAAAAAAGAACAAGTTTCAATGGACATGGAAGTGTCAGAAGGCACTTGACAATTAAATAAACTCTGCTGACGACGACACCAATATCAGATTTGTAGCCTTACCCAAGCAATTGACGTCGGCAGATTGACCCAAGTGATGCAGTCATTGGGGATATGCTGTTGCACGAAGACGCAACTGGAATTGCGAAAATTATGGGGTATTTTTCACGCAAATTTAATATACAACATTGAACACATTCAAAGATCCAAATTGAGACTTTGGGCCTGGTGTTAGCATTGCAACACTTCGAGGTTTATGTTGCAAACAGTTCATCAGAGGCAATTGCTTTTAGAAATCACAATCATTAAACATATTTGGAGAAGTTTCAGGGCTGAATTGCAATGCTCTTCAGGTTGAGTTTATTGCTATAACCATTTAATTTGCAAATTATACATGTGGCTGGTCTAGAAAATCTAAATCGAGAAATGCATTCTTCCACTAATGTAATAGTTAGGGTTTCTTGATGATTATAGTAGCTACTGTAAGATGGGTTAAGAAAATGAAGCAGTCTTTCTAAATTATGACGTTCATTTTACCATAAGGATGGAGGGATAAAGAAATGACAATAATTTTCACAATATTTGTCTTGTTTATTGGGAAGTAGGTTTATGGGGGTAAGTTGGGTCGGTCTTTGTGATTTAATTACATTTGGAATTAGGTAGACTTCAAGCTTTAAATCATCAAATTAAGACATGTGCTTGACATGGTGATGAGTAAACATGGATTCTGTATTATGATGAGATGTATGAAGGAATTTGTGGATCTCAAAGGGGTCTTAGTCTGTTCACAACTGGCCAGGTCAGTAATGTTCAGGAGTGTGCCTATTTGTTTCTCAAAGGTTACTGAAATATTGGCAACATGGAAGTTATTTTATTCTATGAGGAAAACACCTGTTTCAAAGGCTTATGGAAGAATACAATTTACAAATTAAAAAGAGAGAAACAGCTATAAAAGGGAATGAAGAAGGTCATATAACATCTAACATGAGTGTGTGAAATAGCCTTAACGAAACCTCCAAACATTTGTGCATGAGCCTGTTACGTAACAAAACTGAAGTTGAGGAAAAAGCCATTCATAATTCCACTGTCAAGTGGATATTGTGTTAACTTGCTGGCTATGTTTTAAATCTAAGATCTATTTTTGACTGTTTCCTTAAAGGGCCGTCAGTGGGGCTCAGGTGAATTTGGAACTTTAGGAATTATTAGATTAGTAAATGATAGTCGTCTAATGTATGTGCTTGACATCTTTTATTTTGTTAACAGATACTTTAATTTCATGAACAAAACTCTGAAGGTCTTGGTGGACATCTTACTCCTGAATTCAGTGCACACATCCTCTCGCAGTAAAAACACATTGAAGAACAGTTGAGATAGCGCGACCACGTTTCCCTTGTGGATTTGCTCCGCCTGGCTCACAACACCTGCCGAGTAATAACATTGGTCGAAATGCTGAACTCCCTCCCTAACAGCACTATGTGTGTAACTGCTTCACACAGAGACCGCAGCACTTCAAGAAGTCTGCTCACCATAATCTTCTCAAGGGCATTCGGGATGGGCAATAAATGCTGGCCTAGCCAGCGATGCCCACACCCCATGAATGAATATTTTAAAAAAAGAACAGAAGTGTGGGCTCAAAAAGCAAACATATCGGTTAATGTAGTGAAGCAAAAGCCTTAATAGAATCAGAAAGTTCTACAATGCTTCAGGAGTATTCATGCCAGGGAAGAAAAACAAACTTTGCCTTGTTAAGGAGCAATACATGTGCCTCATTCATTCAGCTTTGTACTTTAATAATTGTGTTGCAGATAACAAAACAGAGATAAGCTGACCTTCACACCTCAAGTAGACCTGCAGAGGGGCCCAAACCTGATGGCATCTGGAGAAGGCATGGAGATGAACAGTGATGTAAGCAGGCTCTGCCTTATATGGCACAGGCCACAGCAAACAAGTGGCATAAAATGGATTCCAACAAAAACATACTTGATGCACTTGGTCTGAGTGTTTTGTTCAGTAACACCGATGTTTCACGTGGAGAACTTGTCAACAGATTGATTAGCAAGACTGACTCTGGCTCGCAGTGAAGCTAAGCAGTTGGTATTATCTTGAATAACTGCTACTGGTTAGTGATTCAATGAAGGTGCATTATAATTGGTTGAACCACATCCAAGTTATTGTGTGCTGCTGATATTTGTTTAGAGGCAGTATTTTTTTTTCCCAGGGCTGTCTTACATAATTTGCGAGCGAGGGCCAGGAGATTTGAAGATACATTTGTTGCAGAACATACTATGGGTGGGTTAGTCACTGAACAGGTGCAGGAAATTTCCTCATAAACAGAGGTGGGCTCGATATTCCTGGAGGGGGATGGTGCAGTTTGTGAGGCAGAGGGGTGGGCACAGTGGTCTACTTGTAATGAGGCATTGATGAGCGGAAAATCACCGAGGAAAGATCAACGACATCTTATGGAAGGTGAGGCTGAGAAATTAAAATTGAAGCAGGAGCTGGAGGAGAGAGATAAGAAGATATTAATGAGCAAAGTGAAAAGGCAGAGATGGAAAGAGACGAAGATCAAAGAGAGCGAAAGGTTTGAACTGGAACGGGAACAGTCGTAAAGAAAGACTCAGTCCCTCGAAAGTCATTGGGTGAACCATCAGCATTTGTGCGATGAGCAGGCTGAATGAGGGGCAGAGCTGATTCATTGGGCAGATAGAGCAGATCGGGGGGCTGATGATCTTAAAGTTGTCTATCGGGATTTCCAGCACAACATTAAGAAGATCGAAGAATGTAAGCAGATCACACTGAGTGTCTGCATGGTATGCAGATTATGGGACCAACGTTGCTGATACACAGGGAAATTGACTGTGTAGTCGCTATTGGAAAACCAACAATTACTGAATTTGAGGATGAGGAGCATCCTGATACCGATTAGAATGGCCGAAGTGTACTGGATGGGCAGGATCAATGCCAGCGAATGGGTCACAGCCTGCTTTGGCTGCTAAGAGGCAATTGGCGTACCGAGCATCCCCAGGTGGGCAGTTGCTCTCGGCCATCTGTACCGTGAGTTGGGAATTCACTGCACAGCTGATACAGTGTGGGAAATGGCAGTGAATGTGCCAAAATTACAGGGAGGGAATTACCCTTCCGGACCCTCCCCAGAGATAGTACAGCTGGTGGGGCTGCATGGCCCGGATGATGAAGACAAAAGCAAACTGTTGCTTTTGACGTTTGGGTCTAACGCCTGATGCTGCACTCCCACGCGAAGGAAAGGCAGGCAGGGGACCTGGGGCACACTGAAAGAAAAAGTTTTAATGGCGATGGGCTTGGGAAGAGGAATTATTTTAAATTGTTGTAGACAGTGAGACTGGAACGAACGGGGACACCGAATGTTCAGGCTGAAAGAGCGTGGTCAGCGTATAACAGAGCTCAAGATGGCCCGGATCCAGAACGAACCCACCTCCGAGGGGCTGCCTTAAAGCAATGGCTGTAGATGCTACTCGC
>NC_135915.1:5225590-5333744 GCF_964194155.1 Cetorhinus maximus
CACTATCTGTGCGTCTTTGCAAATCTGTCTCTTTCTTCCTGTCACTCCCACTATCTCCCAGAAATCTACAGTCTCCCTTTCTGTACCAGTCTCTCTCTCTCTCTCTATGGCCATTTCTCTCAGCATTGTTGTCTCTCCCTGTCCAACTCACTCTCTCTTTCTCTCTTGCTCTCGTTCTATTTCATTCTATTTCCCTCTCTTAATATTTCCTTGCCTCCGAAGATCCTTTCATTATCGCTGTCTCCACATTGTTCATACACTTTACAACTCTGTCTCAGTGAATCCCTCAGCCTTCCACTGCCCCTGCCTCCAACTCTCTCTCTCCATGTCTCTCTCTCACTATCTCTCCCTCTGTCTCTGCCTCTCCCTTTCTCTCTCTTTCTGTGTATTTTTCTATCTCCCTCTATCTGCCTTACTATCACTTTGTGCCTCCCTCTGGCTCTCTCTATCTCTGCCTCTGGCTTTGTCTCTTTCTGCCTTTCTATCTTGCACCTTTTGTGTGTCTCTCTCTTTCCGGTTCAGTGTTTTTTCTTCTCCAATCAGTGTCAGGTAGCGTGACGATGAACAGTTGGATCGGGCAATTGCAGCACTGTTGTGTTTCTTCAGCTCACTGATATCCAGTAGAAATTTGAATTAAATGATAAAATTCTGGAGCTGCACATTGTTTCAGTTCATTTCAGCACATTATTAATTGAATAATTGGAGTCAAGGGATATTTCAGTGCATTCTTCAACTGCTCTCTGAACTTAGTCTTGATCACAGCATAAATAACAGTGATTGTGCACAGATTCAGGAGCTGCAGCATGAAGCCGAAATCCTGAAGAGAAAGATATGGAAAGATGATAACCCCAAGTTATACATCCTCCACAATACAGAATAAACCATTAACACTGCCCATATCAGGATGAAATTGGCTGAGATAACAAACAGTAAAATGATGGATTTCCTTTGACTCTCCATCTTGGGTCTCTGGGACTCTTCCCGCTGCTGCGATCCCGGACCCTCCTGCGGCCTCTGATGTGTCTGATGGCGAAAATATTGAGCAGCAGAATCAGGACAAATGGGCCCCCCGGGGATTTAATGTTGTGGAGGATCTCGATTGTGAACCAAACTGGAGAAAACAAAACATACATTGCCACCCCACAAAACCAGGGATTGTTTGTCAGCTGCAATCCATCCATTAACATAAAATACCAGGAAACATTGTTTTAAACATCTCAGCAAAGTCACTGTTCCCAGGACCATAGCCGTCGTTTTCTCACTGCAATAATTTATTTTCAGCTTCTGGATAACAAATGGCCATAAATCTGTCCAATGTGAACCTGACCGTGAACTGGACAGAACAGTCCTACACGCTTGGGGCCGGTCTACCCTTCGCTTGGCCATATTGTGTCTCTCTGACCCTCCCAGTGTTAACTCTTCCCACCCCCCACCACCCACCCCCGACCCTGCACAGAACCTGTGCTGATCTCTGTCCAACACCAGCCACAGGTCGGCAGCAGTGACCCACTGGATTCAGTGCCTCCTTGTAGCCTTTTAAAAATTCGACAAAGCGAAAGGAAGGAGCGGCTTTTCACAATGTTGAATGAACTGGAGCTTTGATCAGTTGAGGAGTTGAATAATAATAATAATGATTATAATAATAATGAAGTGAAAATTGAAATGCACCTGTCTGCTCAGCGGGCGATTGCGCTGCGCATGAGCGTACAGTTGACTCTCCCAGAGTGCAGTGCGGCCCGTGTTTCTGATAGAGAAATTTTCCGACCGCGGGGGATACTGGGAACATTGTCCTCCACTGCTCTATCACCATTTGGGACATATGGTTTTCCTACGGTGAGTAATGAATTAAATAATTCGGACCATGAGTAGGCCATTCCGTCATTGTTGCCTTTCCACCATCCAGTAAGATCATGGTTGAACCTTTGCCTCAAAACACTCTCCCTCCCTCACACACATACACGCACAAACTTACTCACACCCACAGAGTCAAGATATTAGCATATAATAAATACTCACAAAGAAAAAACAAACACAAATATAACACACACACTTGTGCACACACTCACACTGACACACACAGACACACAGGGTGAGATTGAGCAAGTGTGTAACTATGATTTTGTGCTGCGAATATATAAATGTGTTTCTGACAACATCTGAATGTGTGTAACGGATACCGTGAGAGAGGCAAAGTTGAGGCAGTCTGTGTTAGGGAGAGTGTTTGAGTCAGTGTGATTCTGACTTTGTGTATTTGTGGTTCAGGAACTGTGTGTTTGTGTGTGTGTCTGTGTGAGTGTGTGTGTGTGTGTGTGTGTGTGTGAGTGAGTGCGTTGATAGTGTGTACTTAAGTGTGTGTGAATGTGGGATTGCAAAGGTGTGCTTGTGATTCTGCGAGAGAGTGTGTGATTGTGCGAGTTTGTTTGTGGGGGCGGTGGGGTGGTGGTGGGTGTGGTGTGTGGCATTGAAAGTATTTGAGAGAAAGTGTAAATGTGTGTGGAAGTGAGAGTGTGACAGAGGATAACTGTCAAAATGAGTGATTGAGTATGTCTGTTGACACACTTGAGTGCTTGTCTGAGAGTTTGTGAGTAAGTGTGATAGTATGTGAATGTATACAAGTGTGGGAGATGAGATCATTTTGTGAGGGCATGTAAGTATGTGAATCTCTGTTTGTGAGAGAGAGAGAAAGAGAGAGAGTGTGAAATACAGATAGAGAGTGAGAGTGTCAATGTGTGTGAATGATTGAGTGTATGATATTGTGAATGTGTGACAGAAACTGTGTGTGTGTTCATGTTGGTGTGTGTCTGCACGCATGTGAGTCTGAGTCTGTTGTGAATTAAATTCATTGTGTGAGGGAGACAGCGAATGTGTGTCATTGTGACAGAGCGATATTTAAGGGGCATTTGATTGTGGGAGTGTGTGTATGAGAGGAAGTGAGTGTGTGAGTGACATTATGTGTGTGAGTGCTTGTGTGTATGGGTGTGAGGGAGTGAGTGTCTGTCTGTGTGTATGAGAGAAATAATATGGTTTACAGAGCGTCTGTGAGTGTCTGCCTGTCTGTGAGCGTGTGTGTGTGTGTATGTTTGTGTGAGAGAGAAAGTGATATGGACAGTGTGGAATTGAGTGAGCATGTAATTTCGTGAGATTGTGTGTGAGTGTGATTCTGAGTTGATACGTGTGAGTGTACGTCAGTCTATGATAGTGTGAGTACATGTTTGTGAGAGACAGAGAACGTGTGACTTTTTGATCGCGTCAGATGGGGCGAGCTTGTGATTTGAACGTGTGAATGAGAATGTGTCTGTGAATGGGTGTCTGTGAGAGTGATTGTTTGTGGGCGAGTGTGAGTGTATGGTAGTGTGACTGTGTGCAGGCAAGATAGTGCATGTTTTTGATAAAGAATACATAACAATATAGTAGTGTGAAATCGAGTGAATATGTACGGTTGTGTGTTATTTTGTTGCGTGTGTCTCTTTGTGTGTGTGTGTGTGATCGTTTGAGTTTGTGTTTGTGTATCTGTGTGTCTCTGTGTGTGGGAGAGAGTTCGGGACTTTCCACTCCACGCTTGATTATTCTCATTGCTTTTCCTAGTGTTTAATCATGAGCACACTCCCAAAATTCAAGAAGGTAGCCCAGGCTGGGACGCTGTGACCCAGAAGCTTTAGCACACAGGGGGGCATCGATCTTTGCCAGTGCGCTTCTGAGCCTTGTGTGAGTAGCCTCTCCTGGATGCATGCAGTTTGCACTTCACACACTCCTCGATTGAAAGCTTTGCCTTAGCCTAATGACATGCTGGGGCGCCCCCTTCATTTGTATATCACTGGAGAGTTCACCTCAGCGATCTGACCGCTGCTGGAGGTTCCATCCGAGCGATGTTACTACTGCTGGAGATCCCACCCGATCGATATGACTACTGCTGGAGAGACTATAAAAGCGATGTGGCCACTGCAGGAGAGACCACACGAGTGAAGCAACTACTGTTGGAGCGTCCACATGAATGCTGCAGAGTTCATGATTGAGATAACCGATACCGTGTGGTGTGCAGGAAAACATTAACCTCAAAGTTCTCAATCGTATCCAGTGTCCATCAGCAGGATCAGGCCTCCATCCTGTCAAGACTCGAAAATGTGGTCCGTGCATGTTCCGGACCGGCGCGAATTCACGCTTTGAAGCATCTGGGGCGGGCGGTGGGGGCTGGGAGAGCGGGAATTGGCCATAATCGGCTGAAACTGGCAAGTGACACTACAACTATTGACTGTTCATTCTATAATGGGAAAATAACTCTTCATATGTATATATAGTTACAAAGTTACTAGTCATATTGTGTTCATACATTTGTGCAGGCGTAATTAACTTCATAATGCCATAAAAAGCCATTTTATAACTATTGAATTCAGACAAAATGAAGGATTCCATTCACTTGCCCTTGCTGCTATCCACATTATTCTTCTTTGTTGCTTAACCGTTTCCCACATTGAATGTTTAACTTGCATATTACGTGTATAATACCCAGAAGCCTGCTGGCCCCAGCTGCACCGCAGCATCAGCTGTGCCTCTGATCGAGGCGCATAAGGATTCCTTGTCTCCTGGAAACAAGATAAATATAGACATTTTTGAACATGTACGTTTGGAAATACAAATGATCAAGGCTTTTAGAAGCTTTGAACTGAATGTACCTTTGTAAGAGTGACACACGCTCACTAAAACTTACTTGAGAAATTCAGTTCAGCTCTACAGGACTGAGTTCCATGAATATGGCAAGAGTTTGCTGCAAGGACAGCGAACGGCCCTAAGCATTATTTGCATCGAAAGTGATAAATTCCATAGCTTCTAATTTGAGGACATCATCGATGATTTTGCATTCCAATCATCACGAAATAAAACGTTTTATTTTTTTAGCTTCATGTGATGTCCAAACCGATATGCTGCAGGTTGTTTTACCGCTTCCACTTCATACGCTGCTGTTTTCTGTAACAGCTTTTCTGTTTGTGTTGGTAAACGTTTCCAGTTTTACCAATAAAGAAATCGTGAAAGTATTTTAATTTATATTTATCATCTAAGGCAAACCAATGTTTTGTAACACTTTCTTTTAGATCCATTGCAATGTGTTTATGTGCCTTTAACTTTTCATATTTGCAAATATAACATTTTCAGATCTACATTCTCAGTCCACATTCTGTGAGCATTATAAAGGAATGCTTTTATAGAATGGGCCGTTTTAAGCACGGCATATCTCAGTGTCTCAGAATGTCTTAATCCAGTCCTGCAACTGACTTTCAAAAGACACGCCATTGTCTGCTGAAGATCTTAATTTTTCCTTCCATTTCTTTTAAAAACTTGCTGGCTTTCAATTTCAGGGCATTGAGATTAGGCCAGAACTGGACTTCAGAGGTTTCAGAGGCTTAAGAGAGAGTGAAGACGGGAGGAACTGTACACAATGAATGTCTGTGACAAAATGGAAAACGGGGAATAGAAGCTGTGTCAAACCCTAATTTTCCAAATAATTTATTCTTTTTTCATCAAACATTTTAAGGTGGCGTACATGTCTGTTCCAGAAATGCAAAATACTCCACACGTTGGAAATCTGAAACAATTATAAAACGAAATGCTTGGAAAACTCAGCTCTGGAGAAGAGTCATACGTACTCAAAACTTTTACTCTATCTTTCTCTGCACAGATGCTTTCAGACCTTCTGAGTTTTTCCAGCATTTTTTTTGATTGTGGTACATGACTGTTCCACTTTGATATAAAGTGTAGAAACCTTCAATCTCTTTTGACACAGCATGCATTATTCTGGTATTTTTAAACACACTTACAAACTGGTTAGGTTTATAATTCTCATTCAATTACAAGCGCTGCCTTGTACTTTTTAACACAGGGATCAGATTGACGGCACTGCGGGACAATAACATTGTATTTATGAAATAATAATAGCGTGTGCTGCAAGAACAATCTCTATCTCTCTCTCTCACATGCACACATACACACATACACAAAGGCACACTCTGCTCTCTCTCTGCCTCTTACGTGTACACACACACACATGTGCGCACACATACAAACGCATGCCAATATCCTCCCACTATCCCCCTCCCCCTCTCTCACACACACAAACGTAAACAAATGTATAAGCGCACACACACACACACACACACACACACGCACAGGCGAAAAGACAGGCAGGTACATACACAGAAGCAGACTCACCTTCTGCGTACACAAACATATGCAAACAGTTATAAATTAAATAAGTAGCATAAATTGTAAACCATACTATGAACTGATATTTAGCTGCTAAGTTGGGATCGATACCCGATGTAGAGGAATAGATTGTTCGTGTTTGTTTTATTGCACATGATAAATGACCCACAGGATGTAATATTCGATGTTACTTGTAAAAGTCAACTTGCCAGCCTACACACTAAAGGGCATATATACTGTAATTTGTGAATTGGACATGATAACTAATACACCGGAAATGAAGTCATAACTTTTTGTTATATTGGGCTTGAAAACATTGCATGGGGAGAAAATAAAGTTAATTCTGTATTAGACATGATAAGCAAATAAACCAGAAGAATTCTGAACTGTGAGGAGGATGTTAATGTATTTCAAAAGGACATGAACAAGTTAGTGGATGGGTGGGCAGGTGGTAGATGAATTTCACTCCAGAGACATGTGAAATGATTCATTTTGGTAGCCACAGCATGAATAGGGACACCGTATATTAAAGGCTATATCTCCGAAGGGGACAAGAGCAGAGTGACAAGTCAGTGAAGGTGACAGGGTAGTGTCAGAAAACAGTAATTAAAGCATATAATATCTAAAGCTGTATTTATCGGAACGTTGAGTACAGGAAAAAGGAGGTTAAATTCAACTTGTATAAATCGCTAGTTCGGACTCCAAATTTTATAATACCTCGGGTTCTTGGTGCTACACTTAAGCAAGGAAAGTGGCGTTACTGTATAGAATACAAATACGATTCACGAGAATGGTTCCAGGTTTGAGGAAATTAAGTTTTGTCGATAGTTTGGAGAAGTTAGGATTGATTTCCTTGAAGATGAGGTGGCTGAGAGGAAATTTGACAGAGGTAATCACAGCCATCAGTGATCTAGATTAAAAAAGGGGAAACAGTTCGTTTTCATAAAACTGTTCAGGGTGAGTGGGCTCAATATTGAAGTAATTCGCAAAAGAGGCATTGACGACATAAATTTTACTTTTCACACAGCTAGTTGTTAGCATCTGCAACACAGTGACTGTGGGTGTGGTGGACGCAGGTTGAAATGAAGCATTCATTAGGGAATTAAATTGTTATCTGTAAATGCAGAAAGTGTAGGTGCAGGGTTGTGGAGAGAAAGCGAAAGAGCAATACTAGGTGAGTCGCTCATCCAAGGCCTCCGTACAGGCACGATGGGCCAAACGGCGGTCGTCTACTTGGTTACAGTTCTGTGATTCAGCAATTTAATTTCATCCTTCCTCTTCCCTGTTTTCCTCATTTTTTACTCTCAGAATTTTTGCCGTCCGGTTACATCTTTAATGAGAATCAGTATTAGAATTAATTAGAATTACTGCAGTAAATCCCAGTGCGGCTCTGCTTGAAGGATCCTTGCACACCCGCCCGCCGGAATTACTGCAGTAATTCTCAGTGCGGCTCTGCTTGAAGGGTCCTTGCACTCCCGCCCGCCGGAATTACTGCAGTAATTCTCAGTGCGGCTCTGCTTGAAGGATCCTTGCACACCCATCCGCAGTAATTACTGCAGTAATTGCCAGTGCGGCTCTGTTTGAAGGATCCTTGCACACCCACCCGCAATAATTACTGCAGTAATTCCCAGTGCGGCTCTGCTTGAAGGATCCTTGCACACCCGCCCGCAGTAATTACTGCAGTAATTCTCAGTGCGGCTCTGCTGGAAGGATCCTTGCACACCCGCCCGCCAGAACCGAGCGTCATGACGTCATGGCGGTTGCTAGGTGCCGACATTGCAGGAATCGAAGAAAAGGGTCACATTTCGAATGGTCACAAATGATTTGCATGAATCTCACCCATTGCCTTACACTACGGTCAATCACAAAGTGGGCATTGATAGGCTTCACTGAGCTGAGCAAGGCACTCGGCTATTGGTCGGATTTTTAGCGGAATTTTCATCACCCGAGGAATTTCTGGGGCTGTCGCCTCTCTCTGATTGGATGTTACAGCTGCCACTCTGAATCTGAAACGCACCAATCACACACGGCTGATGTCTGACAGATTTTCGGGAGTCACCATTAGTTTCAGGAGCTGTCAGTCAAAGATTGAATTCTATGATTGGGCGACACTTGTTGCGAGTGGGTGGGAATTGGCTTGGGATTGCGGATTGGTTGAAGTTCGGATAGACTGCAGTCAGAGCTTGCTGATTGGTTCATGCAGCTCCCTGACGGGCTGAAACTTCCGATGCCGCTGATTGGGTAAGCGACCTGGAGACACTGGTATCAGCAGCGTGATTGGATGAAGCTATTGTCAGCCGGCGGTCGGAATGGACTGATTGGCTGAACAGCCCATCAGGCAGCAGTTTTCGATTCATCTTTGGCTGAAACAAAAACAAAAATATCTGGTAAAACTCAGCAGGTCTGACAGCATCTGCGCAGAGGAAGACAGTTAACGTTTCGAATCCGTATGACTCTTCATCAGAACAAAGGAAATTGGAAATGAAATGCAATACAAGCTTGTTGTGGGGGGTTGGACAGGTAGAGCTCGATAGAGGGCCAGTGATCGGTGGAGGCAAAGGGGAGATTACCAAAGAAGTCATGGACAAAAGGAAAAAGGGGTGTTGATGATGGTGATCTTAGCTGTAAAATGTGCTAATGGTGACATTAAGTTTAGAAAGCAGGACGAACGAGTGACAGGTAACCCTATTGGGGATAGGGCAGGCGGAAGGGATAGAAATGGGCTAAAATGTGGAGATAAAACATTGAATGGAAATACATTTAAAAATAATAGAAATAGGTGGGAAATGAAAACTATGTTTAAAAATTATATATATAATTAAATATATATATATATATTATTAGAAAAAGGGGGATCGGAAAGGGGGTGGGTATGGTGGAGGAAGTTCATGATCTGAAGTTTTTGAACTCAGTGTTACATCCGAAAGGCTGCAAAGTGCCTTATCGGAAGATGAGGTGCTGTTCCTCCAGTTTGTGTTGAGCTTCACTGGAACATTGCAGCAGGGCAAGGATGGACATGTGGGCATGAGGGCAGGGTGGAGTGTTGAAGTGGCAAGCGACAGGGAGGTCTGGGTTATGAATCCATATAGACCGAAGGTATTCTGCAAAGCAGTCACCCAGTCTGCGTTTGGTCTCTCCAATTTAGAGGAAACCGCATTGGGAACAGCGAATGCAATAGAGTGATTTGAGCGAAGTGCAAGTGAAATGCTGCTTCAATTGAAAGGATTGTTTGAGCCGTTGGGCGGAGAGGAGGGGGGAAGTAAAGGGGCAGGTGTTGCACCTTCTTCGTTTGAATGGGAAGGTGCCGTCAAAGAGGTTTGAGGTGCTTTGGGTGATGGAAGAATAGAACAGGGTGTCCCAGAGGGAATGTTCCCTATGGAATTCTGACAGAGCTGGTGAAGGGCAAATGTGTTTGATGGTAGCATCATACTGGATTTGGCAGAAATGGGGGAGGATGATCTTTTGAATGCTGAGGCTTGAGTGGTGATAATTGTGGACAAGGGGGACCCTATTGTGGTTCTGGGAGGGAAAGGGAGGTATGAGGGTGGATGCCCGAGAGATGAGATGAACAGGTTTGAAGTCCCTGTCATCCACCATAGGTGGAAAACCTCGGTTAAGGAGAAGAGGAGAAATGTCAGAGGAACTGTTTTGGCACTTGTCATATTCAGAACAGATGCGACGGAGGCAAAGGAAGTGAAAGAATGGGTTGGAGTCCTTACAGGGAACAGGGTGTGTTGTGCTGTAGTGGAGGCAGGTGTGGTAGTCGGTAAGCTTGTGATAAATATTGGTGGACTTTCTAACACCAGAAATTGAGTCAGAGAGGTCAAGGAAGGGGAGGAAATTGTCAGTGATGGACCATGTGAAAATGATGGAGGAGTGGAAATTGGAAGCAAAATTAATCATTTTTTCGAGGTCCAGACGAGAGCATGGAGCAGCACCGAAGCAGTCATCGATGTACTGGAGAAAGAGTTGTGGGAGGGATCCTGAGTAGGACTGGAAAAAGGAATGTTCCACACACCCCATAAAGAGACTGGCATAATTGGGGCCCATGCTGCTAACCAGGGCTACACCTTTTATTTGAAGCAAGTGAGACGAGTTGAAGGGGAAATTGTTCAGTGAGAGAAAAAGTTTAGCTAGACGGAGGAGAGTTGTCGTGGATGGGGATTGCTCGGGCCTCTGTTCGAGGAAGAAGCGGAGAGACCTCAGACTATCCCGGTGGGGAATTATATCGTAGAAGGTATGGACGCCCATGGTGAACAGGAGGAGGTTGGGGCCAGGGGACTGGAAAATGTTGATATGATGTAGGGCGTCAGAGGAGTCGCTGATGTAGGTGGGAAAAGACTGGACAGGGGGCGAGAGAATAGTGTCAAGATAGCAAGAAATTAGTCCCGTAGGGCAGGAACAGGCTGAAGCGATCAATCTGCCGGGCCAGTCCGGACTGTGGATTTTGGGTATCAGGTAGAAGCGGGTCGCCCGAGGTTGGGAGATCATGAGGTTGGAAACTGCAGACGGAAGATCTCCAGAGGAAATAAGGTCAGTGACAGTCCTGGAAAATAATGGCTAGATGTTCAGTGGTGGGTTCATGGTCCGTGGGAGGTAGGAGGAATAGTCTGCGAGTTGACATTCAGCCTCTGCGAGGTAGAGGTGGGTGCGCCATACAACAACAGGACCATACCTGTTAGCAAGTATAATGACAAAGTCGGGGTTGGTCCTGAGAGAATGGAATGCGGCAAATTCAGAAAGACACTTTGATAACAACAGCTCCACCCTTGTTTGGCTGAGACCTCTGTCGGCATAATGGAAGGACGTCCAGACTGGCCAATTCTACTGTGGTCAATACGGTGAATCACAATCCCTGATTTGATGAAGCGACTGTCAATCAGCCAGTAGGTCACCTTGAATAGTTCATGTAGCAGTCAGTCAGCCAGCGGCGTTTCCTTAATGGCTGAGGTGCCTATGGGTGAAAGCGTAATGCTGCCCTATTGTCTGCTGCGTCTGTCAGTTGTGGAGCTGTTTTCCCTGGTTGGTACACGCTGCTGTCCATCAGCGGGCGGAGCTCTTTGATTGGCTGAGGCGTCAGGCAGTCAGGTGTGTTTCTTTATGAATTGAATAACTGATGTAACCGGATATTTCACTGCATCCTTGATTTGCTCTCTGAACTTGGACTGAGTCACCCCATAGATTAATGTGTTTGTGCAGCAACTTAAACTCCGCAGCATAAATCCGACTTGTTGTATTATATGTCCTGAATAGGTGTGGTAAGTTGCTTCTCTCAGATCATAAGAAAGGAAATTTACAACATACACTGACCACAGGATTATGAAGGTGCCAGATATTGTGAGGAGTAAAATCATTGACTTCCTCCTGCTCTCCATCTCTGGGTCACTGCGATTCTCTCCCTTACTCTGAACCCTCAGTGCCTTACGGACTCGACTGGTAACTAAAATGTGTCTGCCTGTCAGAGCGTTGATCAGCAGAATTAAATTAAATGGGAGCAATGGGGTTAAAAGCTTCTCAAACCAAGAAAACTCAATCCATCCGGGATCAGTAAAATAGCTTAGCTTTGTCTGACATCCCTGCGGTACATTGTCGATTATCTTTCCAGGTTCCAGTGTAAAGTACCAGGGGATGTTTTTTAAAAAGAGCAGGATGCCAGTTGTCACTAGAACCATAGCTGCAGTTTTCCTGGTGCAATATTTTGTTCTCAGATTCTGGCAACAAATGGCCACAAACCGATCAAAGGAGAAAGTGACGGTGAACCAGACAGAACTGTCCATGGCTGCAGCCAGCAGGGCAGCACAAACACTACACACAGGAGTGACGTCCAGGAAAGTCACTGGGAAATAAAAATAATTGACCTGGGTCAGTATCGGGTCAGTGATAATGACCAATAGATCCGCCGTTGCCATGGCCACCAGGTAGCGAGTGGTGCAGGTGGAGAGGCCACACTTTCCTCGGCACAGGATCACAATCCCCAGTAAATTAACTGTCAGAGAGAGAAGGGAGAAGAGAATGGAATTTAATGACGATACATTCTCCATGTCAGACACAGACAGTAAGGATAGGATTTTAGGACCACAAAAGGACCTGAGGAGAAATGGGGCAGGGAGGTGGTAGAGAATAAATTTGCAGGCTGGGGCGCAGGAAATGTAAATGCAACATTTACGAATGGAGCGACAGATAAAATAAGAACTACATACCACGTCAGTGGCAGGAAAATGTTAATTTTATATTTTTCGTAATCCTGGAAGTGCCTAATTTAATCTGTATTGGAGGATTAATTCTGACCGGCATCAAAGCGTCCTCGGTAGACGAGTGTCAATGGGAAATAAGGGGATTAATCCCGGCTGTTTTCTGTCAAGCTGTTCACAAAGGAAGATGGTTGAGGCTGTTGGAGGTCAGTCAACGCCATTCCAGGACATCACTGCAGGTGTTCCTCAGTGTAGTGTCCTCGACCCAACCATCCTCAACTGCTTCATCAATTACATTCTTTCCTTCATAAAGTCCGAAGTGGGAATGTTCACTGACGATTGAAAAATATCCAGCGCCATTGGCGACTCTCCAGACACTGAAACAGTCCATGCCCAAATGCAACTATCCCTGGACAATATCCAGACTTGTGCAGACACAGGGGAAAGCAACCTTCGCACCATCAACCGTTTTAATGACCATTTCCATCAAGAGACTATCTAACCATCGCCCCTTAACATTCAATGGCATTACAATCTCTGAAAACTTCACTATCAAATCCGTGAGGATTACTGTTGACTAGAAACTGCAATGCACTAGCCTAATAAACACTGTAACTACAAGTGCAGGTCGTAGGATAGGAATCCTGCGATTAGAAACTCACCTCCTAACTCCCCAAACTCTGTCCACCATCTGCAAGGCACAATTCTGGAGTGAGATGAAATGGTCCCGATTTGCTTGGCTGAGTGCACCTTCCACAACACTCAATAAGTTTGGCCACGTACAGGTCAAAACAGCTGGCTTGTTTGGCAACCCATCCACACACATTCACTCCCTTCAACATCGATGCTGAGTATCAGCAGTCTGCACCATCTACATGATGCACTGCAGAAATTCACCAAGGTTCCTTAGACAGCACCGTCCCAACTATTGGCCGCTACCATCCAGAAGGACCAGAGCAGCAGATAGATGCGAATGCCAACGCCTGGAAATTCCCCTCCAAATCACTCGATATCCTCACTTGAAATGTGCCGCCGTTCCTTCACTGGCAGTTGCTCAAAACCCTGGAACCTTCTTCCGAACAGCACTGTGAGCGCGCCAGCACCACGTGGGCTGCAGCCTTTGAAGAATGCAGCTCACTACCACCGTCTCAAGGGCAAGTAGGTTAGGGCAATAAATTCTGACCAAGCAAGCAAAGGCCATGCCCCCTAAATAAAAAAGAATGATCCCAGGAAACGAGCCTCTCCAGCAATGAGCGCCCACTAAGTAATGCTCAGGATAAGACTCAGGTTCAGACTCAGTATCAGACCCGTTCCTGGTCTGGAAAGTCTCCCGCACAAGCTCATTTCTGTAACAGTTCCTTTCCAGTTTGGCAACTTTAGCAGTGCACCACCCCAGGAATATTTCTGCTCCAGATTTGGTCCCTCAGCATTTAATGCCCTTCCTAGAAGCCTTTCATCTCCATGTCTGTTCCTCCGCAGATCACATTCTTCCCAGGAATAGTGCCTCTTCAGGATCAGGCTCTCCCCAGGTCACAATCAATCCAGGAATAGACCTTGATCTGGTTCGGACGCTTCCCAAGTCACATTCATTCCTGCTGTAGATCCTGTTCTGAAATCGGACAGCCCCCAGGTTACAATCTTCTTAGGAATATACGCTAACCATGTTGGAAACACTCTAAACGCCAGACAGAAAATTCTTCCCAGGAGCCTACGCGATCCGGCGTCACATTTACCACGACACACTTATCCCCAGAACAGAATCTCTGTCCAGGATTTCTCATTCCTTATGAAACAATCTTCCCAGGAATGGACCTTCTTCAGTTTTGGACGCAATCCGAGACATACACTTTACCAGGAATATACCCTCTCCAGGTTCAGACCATACCCACAGCACACTCTTCCCAGGAATAGACCCTCTCCTCGATTGGCAAATTCCCATAGCACAAGCTTCCCAGGTGTAAACCCTCTCCAGGTTCAGGGCCTCACCAGGCCACATTCTTGGCAGTAATAGACCGTATCCACATTCGGATATTCTACAGTGCACACTTTTTGCACGTAATGGACCTCTCCAGTTTTTGGACTTCCCCAGGTCACATTCATTACGGGATTAGACGATCTTCTTGTTCGTTAGCTGCCCAGGAATCGCGCTGCTGAGGAATATCAATATGTATCATTCAAAAATCTCCTGGTCCCAATCTATTCAGTAAAATTCCTCCTCCAGTTTCAGACCCTCCACAGGGAACACTCTTCCCAGGGATAAACCCTCTCCTGTTTCAGGCTCTCCGTGGGAAAAACTCTTCACAGGAGCACAAAATCACAAAATACAGAACACACACCCTCGCTCCCCCACCCACGCCCGCACCACCTCCCACCACCCGCATCACACTTTTCCCTGGATGTGAGCTTCTACAGATTCAGATCCTTCCCAAGTTACAGACATCCCAGGGTTTGAGCCGTCCTGGTTCAAATATTCCTCAGATCAATCCATTCTCAGGAATGGCCCCTCTCCTGGTTCAGACACCCGCCAGGGCACACATTTCTCAGGAATGATCCTACTCCAGGTTCCGAACCTCCATTGGGCACTCTCTACCCAGAAATATACACTGCCCAGTTTCAGAACTTTCAAGTGCATTTTCTGTTTCCCAGGAACATATCCTCTCCAGCATTAGAAGGTCCCCTATCTCACACGACCCATGAGAGGAGCCTGCCCATGTGCAGGCCTTCACTAGCGGAGAGGCATGTGGCGAAACAAACCAAGCCATGTTTTGAAATCCCCATTGCACACTTCACAGGAATGCTGACCAAATAGCCTATTCCTGCTCCTATGTTCCCGTATTCCAAGGAAGGGATCCTGTCCAGATGTGGTCACTCCCCAGGGCATACAATTCCCAGTAATAGTTGCTCTCCAGATTCGGACTCCCCCCAGCTCACATTCCATAAAGGAATAGGTACTCCCGTGTTAGGACCACGTCACTCACTTCCGTTAATCTCACAGTTAAAAATGTCTCCCGGTCACCCCAATTCCAGGAATAGATCCCTAGGTTTTGAAACGCTCAAGAAGACACTCTTGTCAGGAAAATAAAAAACTTGGCCAAGTTTAGCACTTCTCTAGGGCATACTGTTTCCTGGATCGACCCACAACAACTTCAAGATCTCACCATCTCGACATTTCTCCAGGAATAAACCCTATCCACTGTTGGACACTCTCCAGGGTAGACCAATAGGGAAAGAGCATTTGAGAGCGGAGAGAGAGAGGCCACAGAGCGTTAATGAGCGCGGAGAGAGGGGAGCGCATAAGACCAAAATGCCATGTGGCCGATGAACATAAGTACGCCATTGGGCCCATCGAGTGTGTTCCGTCACTCAAAGAGATCGTGTTTGAACTGATAACCATCAGCTCCACTTTCCTTCCTTTCGCCATAAACCTTCATTGCCTTGCTCATTAAAAATCCGTCTACCCCAGCCTTGAATATCTTTAACGACGCATCTTTTAAAGGCCTCAGCATTAAATAACCCACAGGTTAACTACCATCTGAGTGAAAAAATTCCCCCTGACCACTGCATTAAATAGGCCAACCCTAATTCTTAGATTATGCCCTCTTGCCCTAAACTCCACAACAAGTGGAGACAACGTTTCAGCATCTACCCTGTCAAGCACCCTAAGAATGTTTTGCTTTTCAATATGGTCGCCTCTCATTCCTCTAAACTGCAATGACCAAAGGGCCAACCTGCCCAACTTCTTCACATAAGAAAATATCTCCATACCCGGGATCAATCTAGTTAACTTTTCTGTACTGCTTCTAAATTCAGTATATGTTTCCTTATATAAGGGGACCAAAACAGTTGAGAGTAATTAAGGTGTCACTAATGTCTTGTATAGCTGTAGCAACACTTCCCAATTTTTATACCACATTTCCTTTGAAATAATCGCCAACATTCCAGTTGCCTTCCCCAACACCTGCTGAAAATGTATTTTATTTTTCGGGATTCATGCACGAGGACTCCCAAATCTCTCTGTGCTGCAGCTTTCTACAGTCTTTCTCCATTTAAATATCATTCAGCTCCTCTGTTCTTCACACCAATAAGTGATAAAACTCAATTTCCCCACGTTATTTTCCTCCTGTCAACTTTTTGCCCACTCACTATATATCTCCCTGTAGGCTTTTTAAATGATCCTCACTACCTGCCCTCCAAAATGTTTTTGGGGCATCCAGTAAAGATAGACCGATAAGGAGTGCGGGGATAGAGGTGATGGATCTTTAAAGAGCACGAGAGGGGAAAAAAAAAGTGCAGAGAACAGCTGATTGGCGGGTATCTGTAGTCTTTAAAGTGAAGGTAAGGCATTCGGTTTGTGTTAGGTCTGTTGTCTATTTTTATCACTTTTAAGAAATGGCTTCTGAAGTATAAGATCGACACTAGTTTTTTTTTTAAAATACAATAAAACATAAAGAGCGGGGGATTCTTCAAGTGTGAAGAACAGGGATAATGGATTAATTAATTAACTAATTAATTAATTACGACAGCGATGGCATGATGACTGCTGTGTTGCTGATAGAACATGTGGGTGTTGCTGGTCACTAAAGTGACACAGGACGATCAGATTTGTAGTAAATGTTTGCAGCTCGAGGAACTTTGGATCCAAGTTAAGGAGTTGGTTTCCAAGCTTCAGGCGTTGCTCCAAATCAAGGAGGGGAAAGTTATGTGGGCAGTTTGCTTCAAGAGGTGATCTCACCCAGCAGATTAGGTCATTCAAATTTGGTCTGTGATCAGGGACAGGAGGGTTTAACTGCAGGTGAAGTAGGTATGGGGGCCCAGGGGGTCGCGTTAGAGGAGCCTCGGCCCCTGCAACTACCCAACAGTTGCTAGGTTCTGTCAAGCTGTGTGGACGTGGGTGGGCCTGCAGAGACGATGAGCAAACTGACCACGGGACTGTGTTACAGGGAGCCATTCACTTTGTGATGTTAGTGGACAGTATATTTGGGAAGATAGATACTGTTCTCTGCAGCAGTGAGCGCGACTCCCGAAGGCTGTGTTGCCTGCCCCGTGCCAGGGTTATGGAAACCTCCTCACGGCTGGAGAGGAATTTGAAGTGGAGGGGAGAAATCTAGTTGTATTCACAACGTTGCTGCCAACGACGTTGAAAGGAGTTTAAAGGAGAATCTGCTGAAAGAATTCGAAGAGTTAGGAGCTAAATTAAAATGCATAACCCTTAAGGTAATAATCTTGGGATTACTAACGGAGCAACAGGCAAACTGGCATAGGATAAAGTCAAGGATTTAAATGCTTGGCTCAAAGTTTGTTGTGGGAAGAATGGGTTTCAGTTCAAGTGGCACTGGCACCTGCACTGGTGTAGAAGGGATCTGTTCTGGTGGGGCGGGCTTCACTTGTACTGTGCAGGGACAGTAGACTTACAAAGGAAAAAAATATGACAGCATTGCAGGTCAGCTTTTTAGATATCGATACCATGAATATGACAGGAAGGGACAGAGTGTTCAAACATTAAAAAAGAAAACCAGCAGAAAATATCGTAAAAGGGACAAAATGGTTAAAAGTGAAAATTGATGCCTCTTTAATTAAGTGCTCATAGTATTCAGTAAATAAAATAAATTAATTAACGGCTAAATAGAGGTTAATGGGTGTTATCATATTGACATTAGGGTGACGTGATCACAAGGAGACCAAATTTGGGACATAAGCATTCAGGGCAATGTGATTTTCGAAAGTACAGGCAGTAATAAAAGGGTGTTGGGTAGCTTTGTTAATACTAGATGGAACAAGTACGGTAGCAATAAATGATTTTGCTTTGGAGGATGTAAAATCCACATGAGTAGAGTTAAGAAATAATGTGGAATGAGACAATGTTGGGAGTCTATAGGCTGTCTAACAGTAGCTATACTGTAGGGCAGAGAATTTATCAGGGATAATGAGGACATGTAAAAAATACACTACCTTAATTATGGGTTAGCTTGATCTTCATGTGGTTTGGGAAAATGCAATTAGCAGAGGTAGCCACGTGCAAGGGAATCATCCAGTTTATCAGGGACAGTTTCCTACAACAATTTGCTGTCCATCCAACAAGGGAGCAGACAACTTTGGATCTCTTTCTGTGCAATGAATCATGTTTAGTAAATGATCTCAGAGTAAAAGATCCCCCTCGGAATCAGGGAACATAAAGTGGTAGAATTTAGCATTCAAATTGAGAGTGAAGAATGATCCGACACAACTGTGCTAAACTTACAAAAAGGTAATTACAAAGAATTGAGGGCAGATTTAGCTGGAGTGGACACGGAAAGGAGTTTAGCAGAAAAGATGCTTGATGAACAATGGCAGACATTTAAGTAACTAATTCATGGCTCTCAAGAAAAATCTATCCCTGTGAGTAAGAAGGTTTCTTGGAAGGAGATGTACCAAACATGGTTAACCAAGGAATTTAAGGATGGAAACAAATTGAAAGAAAATAAAACGAACAATGTGACAAAGATTAGTTGTAAACCTGAGCTTTAGGAAATATTTAGAAAACAATAAAATACGACCAAAAATATAATATAGTGGGTGTATTGAAACGCTGAGGGTGAACTAGCAAGTAATATAGAAGCGGACAGGAGTATATATTTTTAAATATAAAAAGAAAAGAGAGGCCGAAGTGATCCTTGGCCCCTTAGAGAATGAAGGTGTGGAAATAATAATGGGGAGCCAGGAAAAGCACAAGAATAGAATAAATATTTTGTTATCAGTCTTCACAGTAGAATACACTCGTAACATTCCGAAAAACAGTAAATAACCAGGGGGAACATGGGGGGAGGAAATGAAGCACAATAACTATCAATAGAGAAAAAAAGTATGAGTGAAACTAATGGGGCTGAAACCGATAAGTCCCGTGAACCGGAGTGTTTGCATTCAAGGACATTAAAGAGAGTAGCTACACAGTAGTAGATGGACTGCTGGTAATCTTCCAAGAATCCTTAGATTCAGGAAACTCCCAGAAGATTGTAAATTTGTCAAAGTAATGCCCTCATTCAAACAGGAGGGAGACAAAATGCAGGTAACCATAGGCCAGTAAGCTTAACATCCATCATTGGGAAAATGTTAGAGTCTATGATAAAGGATTTCTTAGATTCATAGAGTCATACAGTTCTAAAGCACAGGAAAAGGCCCTTCGGCCTATCGAGTCTGCGCCGGACAAACAAGCACCTAACTATCCAAATGCAATTTTCCAACACTAGACCCATAGTCTTGTATGAAATGGCATCGCAAGTGCACATTCAAATTATTGTTAAATGTTATGAGGGCTTCTGCATCTACCACGCTTTTCCAGAATCCCGCTATCATCTGGGTGAAAAGATTCTTCCTCACATACACCCGCTAAATCTCCTGCCCCTTATGCTAAATCTATGCCCCCTGGTTGTTGATCCCTCCACCACGGTGAAAAGCTCTTTCCTGTCAAACCTGCCTATGCCCCTCATATTTTATGCAGTTCAATAATATCACCCCCCCCCCACCCCTTCCACACACACAACCCCCCCCTCCCCCTACCCCTCCCACCCCCTTCAATCTCCTCTGCTCCAGGGGGAAAAACAATCTGTACAATCTCTCCTCAAAACTAAAACTTTCCATCCTAGGCAACAATCTGGTCATTCTCCTCTGCACTCTCCCTAGCACAATGAAATCCTTCCTATATTGTGGATTCCAGAACGGCCTACAATACATTAGCTTGGGCCTAAACAGCGGTTTATAAAGTTCCAGCATAACCTCCCAGCTCTTATATTATATGCCTATGCTAATAAAGGCAAGTATCCCATATGCCTTCTTAACCATCTCATCTACCTTTCCCGCGACATTAAGGGACCATTGGAAATGGAGACCAAGGTCACTCTGATTCTCGGCACTTCCTAAGGCCCTTCCATTCATCGAATATTCCACTGTCTTGCTTGTCAAGCCCAAGTGCATCACCTCACACTTATCTGGATTAAATTCCATTTGTCACTGATCAGCCCGTTTGACCAGCCTGCCTGTATCTTCCTGTTACCAAAAGCTACCCTCCTCACTGTTTACCATCCCACCAATTTTCGTGTGATCGGCAAACTTCCTCATCAACCCTTCAACATTCAAGTCTAAATAGTTTATATATAACACACGTAGCTAAGACCCAACACCGATCCCTTTGGAATCCCACTGGACACAGGCATTCAGTCAGATACACACCTCGTCCATCACGCTCTGCTTCCTGCCACTCAGCCAATTCTAGATCCAGTTTCCCAATTTGCCTTGGATTCTATGGTCTCTTACCTTAGTTATCAGTCTCCCATGAGGGACCTTATCCAATGCGCTTGATGTCCAAGTAGACTACGTCAAATACAATGCCCCCATCTACACACCTGCTTACCACTGCGAAATAATCAATCAAGTTGTTCAGACATGCCCTCCCCTTAACAAAACCATACTGACTGCTGTTGATTAATCCATGCCTCCTAAAGTGTAGATTAATTCAATCCCTCAGAATGGCTTCTAAAATTTCCCCACCACTGAGGTTCGACTGACTGACTTGTAGCTCTCTTGTTGACCCCTCCCGCCCTTCTTGAATAAGAATTAATGTAATAACATATCAAATAAAAATGCACATTAAAATCAAGAAGATTGAGTATGGCTTCATGAAGGGAAAATCATGCCTGACATATCTATTATAATTATTTGAGGAGGTAAAAAGCAGAATGAATAATGGGGAACCAGTAGGTCTAATAATATTGGATTCCCAAAAAGGCATTCAATAATGTACCACACATACGGCTGCTTTATAAGGAAAGAGCCCATAATATTGCGGGTACTATATTAGCATGGATAGGGGTTGGCTAACTAAAAGAAGACAGGGAGCTTGGATAATGCGTCTGAGGCGGTGGCGGGGAGCCCGCATTTTCATCATGGTCACCTGTAACTATTGGAGTGCCACATGGATCAGTGCTGGGGTCACAATGTTTTAATGTTTATATTCATGACTGATGAGGGAAGTGAATGTAGCATCCCAAGTTTACAGGTGACACAAACATATGTGAAAAGGCAGATGGTGAGGATGAAACAAAGAATCTACGTGGGAATGTAGAAAGATTTAGTGACCAGGCAAAAATTTGGCAGATTGCATATAATGTGTGAAATTGTGAGGTTATGGACTTTGTCACGAAGATCAGAGGAGCTGAGTATTATTTAAATGGTGAAAGCCTGCAGAAAGCTGGAGCACAGAGGGATTTGGGAATCCATGTACATGAATACCAAAATGCTAACGCGCAATTTCAGCAGGTAATAGGTAAGGTGAACGAAATGATGTCCTTTATTTCAAAAAAATGTCGTATAAATTTGTGACATGATGCTATATCTATAAAAAGAACGAATTCATCCTCACTTAGAATACTGTGAACAATTTTGACCCCCTTATTTAAGGAAAGATATACTAGCAGTGAAAGCAGTACAGAGAAGGTTCACTAGGTTCATCCTGCGTATGGAGCTATTTCATAAGTGGAGATGTTGAGTACGTTGGATCTGCACTCATTGGAGCTTAGAAGAATGAGAAGCCATATTCTTGAAACATATGTGAATCTTAGGGGCTTCAGAGGCTGGATGCTGAGAGCTTGTTTCCATTGCGGTAGAGTATTGAACAAGAGGGCATAATCTCAGGGTAACGGCTCACCAATTTAATCAGGAGACGAGGAGGAATTTCTTCTCTCAGAGTACGGTGAATCTATGGATCTATTTCCCGCAGTGGGCTGTAGGGACGGCGTCATTAATTACATTCAAGGCTGAGTTAGACAGATTTTAAAAGAGTAAGGGAATCAAGGGTTTTGGGGAAAAGGCAGAAATGTGGAGTAGAGGATTATCAGATCAGCCGTGATATCATTGAATGTCATAGCAGACCTAATGGGCGGAATGACAAGCTTTTGCTCCAATGTCTTATGGCCTTATATTAAAAAAAAACAAAAAGAGGATTGGGACGCTGTCAGAGTGCTGCTGGAGCGCTTAAATGTCAGGAACTGGTTAACACCTATTTCTGTTGGAGCAGTTCAATAGAAAATGGAGCGATATCCAGACATTTATCTTCCTACACTCATCAACACATATATTGAACCAACATCAAATCGCTTCCTGTAGTCAATCTACTCAAATGGCAAAACACATTGATAGCTCCATGGAATGAAGAGATCACTCATCAATAATAAAAAAAAACATTATTTCCTAATACAAACAATTTATTTCATTGCAGTTAGTGACCCACACTCGGCACAATTCTACCCTGACCCATACACCCAGTATTACATTATCACTTGGATCAGGTATTACACTCTGGTACTGACCTACATTTAACACAGTTCTAGACTGACAGATATACCCAGTAAAACATGCTGACTCGGGTCAGCGATTCCACTCAGCTTACTGACCGACACTTGGTACAAATTAACATGAACAGATACTGTCATAAAAAAATGTCGTGACTGGGGCCAGGCACCCCACTCTGATCAGTGATCCACAATCAGTACAAGTCTAAACGGGCAAATAGATGCAGAAATACATGGTCACTGGATTCAGATATCCCACTCTGGTCAGGGACCCACAATCAGTGTAATTTTCATTTCACTGCCACTGAACATTACTTCAGAGAATCTGCCTTCACTGAGGCTTAATTTAACATACACAATATTCGGTTAAATGCTAAGATTTAATATATAAAGGAGCCTGTGAGTTATAAACAAAGGTTTATTTTCAACTGACAAAAGAAAATAGAGTCGCAGAGATATTTCAAGTCGTTATAATTCAGCAAATTATATCGCTGATTCGGTGAGAACCGTGATCAGCAGATCAGCATGTAATATTTTGAGTCACAATTTAAAATAAGAGCAGCTCACACATAGATTTACACAACTTCTATTGTTATAGTCACTTACCAGGGACACCAATAACAGCAAGGATTGTGAAGAATATTTTCTCAGCCAGTTCAATTGGAGGAAGCATTTTCAGTATGAAGTAATGCGCCCTTTTGTGCTGCTGGCAATCCTTCTGTCTTAAACGCTGAGGTGTTACATTGCCAAAGACTTTAATTTATACCCTGTGGGGTCACCTCAGGGATGTCAAAATTGCAACATTGTTCAAAGTATTATTTTTAAATATATGAACAAACAGATTATGCCATTGAGCTCAGTGAAAATGTGTTTATTTTTAGATTCAGCTTCCACGTTCCAAAGACAGTTCCTATGCTGATCACATTAATTAACGAATAAAAACAGCAACTTCATTCACCCGGATAACATGCTGTCCACTCAAACACCATCAGTACCATCTCTAGGTCTCAGATTGCTTCAGGGAAAGCCGGCACTTGACTTACCATTCAGACATTAAGTTCCAAACGTTAGAGTGCCTCTCCCCACGCTGTTCTATTGTAAACTGGGATGTAGCTGCCTTCTTTAACTGTGGACATTCAGTTTTGCGATTAATGTAGGTTAGGGGTGACAATTTATTGCACAATTCAATGAACAAAGTATCAGGAAGTATTTAAACTGCCACAAAAATTCATTCCACACCTCAATGAAATGCGACTCCCTCACAAACTTTCTCTCTCTCCCTCTCTCTGTTACTGTCTCTCTCTCTCTCTCTGTGATTCGCTCTCTGGCTCTCCCTCTCTGTCATTCTGTTTCTCTCGCTCTCTCCCTTTGTGTGTGTGTCTCTATCTCTCTGTGTCTCTTTCTCCTCTGCTAAATCTATCACTTCCCCACTCTCTCTTTCTGTGCCATACTCCCTCTCTGTCTTTATGCCGCTTTTTCCCTCTCTCACTCTCTCTGTCTATCTCCGTCTCACCCTTTCCTTCTCAGTCGGTCTCACTCTCTGTCTGTTTCTCTTCCTGACTATTCATCTCTCTCTATCACAGAATCACAGTGCAGAAGAGGCCCTTGGGCCCAACGGGTCTGCACTGACACATGAGAGACACCTGACCTACCTACCTAATCCCATTTACCAGCACTTGCCCCATATCCTTGAATGTTATAACGTGCAAGTACTCATCCAGGTACATTTTAAAGGATGTGAAGCAACCTGCCTCCACCACCCTACCAGGCAGTGCATTCCAGACCATCACCACCCTCTGGGTAAAAAGGTTTTTCGTCACATCCCCCCTAAAACTCATACCCCTCACCTTGAACTTATGCTCCCTTGTGACAGACCCTTCAGCTAAGTGGAACAGCTGCTCCTTATCCACCCTGTCCATGCCCCTCATAATCTTGTATACCTTGATCAGGTCGCCGCTCAGTCTTCTCTGCTCCAAAGAAAAGAACCCAAGTCGATTCAACCTCGCTTCATAACTTAAATTTATCATCCCAAGCAACATCCTCGTGAATTTCCTCTGCATCCCCTCCAGTGCAATCATATCCTTCATATAATGTGGTGACCAGAATGTCTCATAATCTCTCTATGTTTGTGAGTATGTGTGCCTGCCTGTGTGTCTCGATCGCTCTTTCTCTCTCACTGCATCGCTGTCTCTTTCAATCTGCGTGTGTGTATCTCTGTCTGTCTCTCCGCCTCTCTCGCTCATTTTCTCAGTCCCTCTCCCTCTATCTATCTGCTTGTTCGCCTGTTTGTTGACCTTCTTTCTATCTATCTATCTATCTATCTATCTATCTATCTATCTATCTATCTATCTATCTATCTATCTATCTATCTATCTATCTATCTATCTATCTATCTATCTATCTATCTATCTATCTATCTATCTATCTATCTATCTATCTATCTATCTATCTATCTATCTATCTATCTATCTATTTATCTATCCAACTATCTATCTATCTGTCTATCCACCTATCTATCTATATATATATATCTGTCACTCTATCTATCGATACATCTATCTATCTTTAAATCTTTAATCAATATATCTACCTATTTATATGAATATCTATTTATCTATCGCTGTAGTTGGTCTCGCTGTCCCTCTCTGTCTCTCTCTGTCACTCTATGTCTCCCTCCCTCCCTCTCTCCCTCTCCTTCACTCGTTCTTTCTCACACACATTCACTAAATCTACCTCCCTCACTCAGGCTTTCTGTCTCCCTCCATGTCTCTCACGGTGTACGACCCTTTCTCTCTCTCTCTCTCTCTCTCTCTCTCTCTCTGTCTCTCTCTCTCTCTCTGTCCCTCACACACACGCTGTATCCTTCTCTCTCTCAGCCACGTCTCTTCATTCTCTTCCCTCTGTCTCTCCCTGATCCCTGACTCTACCCCCATCGCGTTCTCTCTGTCTTTCGGTCCCTCTCTGTCCCTCTTCCCTTCTCTCTCTCCCGCCACATCTGTATCACTCTCCCCATTTTTCTTTCTGCCTGTTACTCTCCGCTCTTTCTCTCTCTCTCTCTCTCTCTCTCTCTCTCTCGCTCTCTCTCTGTCTATCTATCTCGGCCCGTCGGTATCCCTCTCTGTCTCTATGTGTCTCCCTCCATCTCAGCCTTTCTCCCTCTCCACCTCTTTCAGTTTTCATCTTTCTCTCTCTTATTCCTCTGTGTCCCATTCCCTGTGTCTGTGTGTGCATGTGCGCGTTTTTCTCCCTCTATCTCTGCCTCTGTAATTCGATATTGCCCTTTGCCTCTTTCCCTCACTACCCCCGCTCTCTCTCTCTCAACCTATGTAACGCCCTTTCATTTTCTATCTCCCCGTCTCTCTTTCTCTCTCCCTCTCCCTTTCCACTCTCCTTCCCTCTCTCACTTTCTGTCTTTCTCTGTTGCTTTCTGCCAAACTCTACTTGTCTCTACAGGTGTCTTTCTGTCTCTTTGCTTCTATCTCTATCTCTCTCTCTCTCTCTCTCTCTCTGTGTCTCTCTATCTGTCTCTTTCTCTCTCTCTCTCTCTCTCTCTCTCTCTCTCTCTATCTATCTATCTCTCTCTTGATCTGCCTCTTGTTTTCTTTCTCCATTCCTCTCTCTTGGTGTATTTATTTCTAAATCTCTCTCTGTCTCACTGTCTTTGTCTCTCTTCCCTCTGCCGGTTCCCCTCTCCCTCTCTGTCTTTCTTTCTTTGTATGTGTAAGTGTGTGTGTGTTAAGGTGTGTGTGTCTGTGTGTGTGTGTGTGTGTGTGTGTGTGTGTGATAGTTTCCCTCTCTGTCTTTATTTCCCTCTGTCTCTGCCTCTCCATCTAACTTTCAAAATCTCTACTTGTGCCTTCCTCAGTCAGGCTCTTATCTCACCGTATCTTTCTATATGTTGCTGTTTCTCTCTCTTCCTCTTCCTCTGTCTGTTTCTCTATATCTATCTATCTATCTATCTATCTATCTATCTATCTATCTATCTATCTATCTATCTATCTATCTATCTATCTATCTATCTATCTATCTATCTATCTATCTATCTATCTATCTATCTATCTATCTATCTATCTATCTATCTATCTATCTATCTATCTATCTATCTATCTATCTATGTATTTTTGTCTCTCTCTCTCTCTCTGTTAGCCTTTTTCTCTCTCCGTGTCTCTCCTCTCTCACGCACACTCTCTCTTTGTCTGGATCTCTCTCTCTCACTCCCTCTCTCTCTCTGTGCCTCTCTCGCTGTGTCTCCATTTCTCACTCCCTCCTTCTCGCTCAATATCTCTCACTGTCCCTTTTTACCCCATGTATTGTATCTCCCTGTCTCTATCTCCCCTTCTGAGTGTCAAACTCGCTCCCTCGCTCTCTCTCTTCCTTAGCCTCACGCGCTACTTCTGAGCCTCTCTCTAACTTTATCTCTCTCTTCCCTCTCACACTTTCATCTCGCTATCTCTCTCTCTTTTTCGCTTTTCAACCATCCCTTTGTTTAATTCATGGTCTTTCTATATAGAAAATAGTGACTGTCTAATCGTCTCGAGCTCTAAGGATCTGATAAGCCACTTGATGAACAATAAAGAGAAGACAGTCGGCTGCATGCCCTGTCATTACCCTGGCCAGCAGAACTGCTCATTGGTGGATTTGTCAATCCTCACCATTCTGCATTTCTCTCCATTTGTTTAATTACATCTGTGTGATTTCTTACAACCCCAGAGAGCATGCTAACAGTTAGAAAGAGATTTGAAGCCCACGTGACCTTTGCAACATTATGCACAATAACATTTCACGTTTTAAGACTTTTGCTGTACAAAGCTCACTAAAATCAACCTGGACTAAACATTCCTGATCAGGCAACTAATGCATTGAATTACATAGAATGTACCCCGCTTAACTTCATAACTAAAATTAAATACCTACTCCGAATTTATACATTATACCGCACTCTCTGTAGTCATCTAATCCTGATTTTAACGTCTAGCGTTTTACGGCTCTGACAGAAACGCTGATCCCTCCTTCTCCGATCTGAAACAAAGTCCCTGCTATTCAAGCCTTTGAGAATAAAAGAATGGCCTTCCATTTGCAAGGTTTTCTCTGGTGATTCCACGGTCTTTCACTCTTCCCAATCCCTGTTTCTTAAAAAAATGGGTTCTGTTCTGTCGATCTCTATGCTTAGTCAGTATCTCAAAACCAATCATTTTCTTCTTCTTGTTATAGCAGCACCTGCTGTGTGTCCTATTTCGCTGAAAATTCCGGTCTGACTGCCACTGAGATTCTTGAAGTCTGCACGCAACAAAGCAAGTGTTAAATCTTCCTTTACGTCAATATGTTAATACTCACCCCTGAATTTCAGTAGATTGAACCTGGTCCCCAGATATCCATGTCAAGCAGATCACAATGCCTGTCCCCTGAAAGAGTTCAGTTCAACTACACTCCACCCTCATTTGCAGGGCATTTATTTGGCCTTAAATTAGCAGAGAAAGCTGAGAACATAACAACATTTTAACGTCTACCAGTCTTGACATTTGGCTGATTCAACAGCAGCCACAGTGTTTTGGTAAAGTTCCCAAACAAGCACTACGTGGAAGCATTTCAAACTCCACTGCTGGCTGTGATTCAGCATCAGCAGCAGCATCATAAAGCAGAGAGCGATTAAGAAAGGTATTGCGAGAAACAACTCATGTGCTGAATATTAGCTGGGTAAATGAAATGAACGGGTCTGCAAAATCGAGTTCGATGATAACCTCATGCAGCTCATTGCCAGGGATAGATTGTGTAAATACTTCTCACGGATGGGTCAGTGTATTTTCCACCCAGGTACTGACTGCACAGTCACTGTCCCTTGGTCACTGCTTTTCATACGTCCCTGATGAGCTTGTCTGAAGGGCTGGTGTACGGAATGAAACAGGACACACCTGCTGCTGTGGTGTATGAGGTCTAATTGATCACACAATGTTAAACACAATGATTCATACACTGGTAGGGAACACACTCCAATTGAAACCTCAGTGTACCAAATATGTTGGAGGCCTGGTCCTGAAGCTCATTGCCTCGTTGGTTAAAGGTTATTTGGATTTACAAGCCCAGCAGCTACACAGGAAATCCAGGGGAGATGGAATCATTTGTCACAGGTTGGCCTTCCAACAATGCTGTGCTATCCAGGCGAATACTGCCAGCCAATGGCAGGTCGCTGTGTGGGCGACAGCAACAGAATTGCAAACTTAAATGTTTTCAAAATGATGTGGTTTATTCTTGATTGAATGGATGTAGCAGCCATTACTGTCCAGGGCTATTGGCGCCAAGATAGAAGGCTTCAGAATGTCGATGCCCAACATTGGAAGCTCCTGGATTGGCAGCAGCCATATGAAGTCCCGCCCCAACTCCGGCCACCCATCAGCACCAATGAAGCGGCCGAATCTGGCTTTACATGTGCCGCACATTCCACGGTCTAGTTATTTCACTCCCTCAGTAGATGTGCCCAGGTCTTCGGGAACGTTACTGCCTCATCTGCTACATCTCCGAGGCACTGACAATCGTTCGATGCCACCGGGAATGCAGCTTGTGTATGAGAGTGCAGTGGGTGAATGGGATCCCCCACATTCCTCTTGAGCTGGGGGATTTATTCTAGAGTGAATACTCACTCTCCACTTTGACAATAATTGTGCCAAAGTAGTGTTGATGCAATACTTTCTCCCTGTGCCTGAGGGAGGTGGATTCGTCTTCCAACATTTTCATCATTTTCACCCCTTTTACTGCAGGTATATTTTTTACACGGGTTCTGGTAGGGAACTCAGTTTCTATCGTGAGTGCCTCAGATTTTCTGAGCAGTGAATTATCTTCCTACATTTGAACTGCATTTCAGCTGGTGGACTGAGGGAGGCCTCACCCGCAGATAGTTCTAACCCGCCAGTACCGTCACAAAGACCCGTTTGCTCTGCTTTATTTGGGAGAGCTAATTTGTTGCCGGACACAGGCAGACTTACCACTGGAGATTCCACCACCCTCTGCCCTACGAGTGCATGAAATGGCATCTTGCCGTGGTTCAGCCTGGCCCACTTCAGAAAGCTGTCCTAACTCACACAATCCCAATTCTCCAGAGGTGGAGATGTCATGAGTCACCATGGTAAGTCCCAGTCATCTATCAGAGGACGTTCTTCCTCCACTGCATCAGAATTGTGACGCCTGTCTTTAGCTTCATGTTTACTGCCACCTATACCTATCAGCACAACGCAAGTGGCCTCTCCTGGCTTAACATGCAACATGCAATCTGGGGCGGTATTCCTGTGTTCCTTCAATCCTGCACCAGGTGGTGCCGCGATCCATGGGCACATCTCAGCCTCTAACCGAGACTTTGATAATCTTCCGAGGACTTCTGGAAGGCACCTTGCCTATTAGCGTGCCGTCGGTGAATAGAACTCCTTAAATGGTGACAATGGGGTGTGGCTGCCAATGGGCCCCTGTTCTTGCACACGTCAAGTATTGTTGACGAGTTTCTTTCACACTATGACCTAGAGTAGGGTGGTGGCAGGTGGGGGGATGAAGGGGCAGAGGAGTCCACTCCTACCATTTTCAGATTTGCTCTCCCTCTTCCTAGAGGGAATTATTCGATGACTCCAGTCGGGAACATACGTCTTCCATGAGTTCCTCTGTGTCAGTGGCCGGTGTTTGGTCTTCCTTCATTTCCCTTTATTGTGTTGCAGAGCATGGTGGAGTCCTCTCCTGCATGTGTTTCTAAATCGCATTAGGTTCTTTCTCGGGCCGAGGCACCCACACCCTTGGACAGAGACTCCCTCTTGTCTCCTATGTAACAAAGTTTCCTTGATATTATTGAGCCCATCCCGAAGACTGCAACTCACACGTCTCCACTCCCTCCATCCGTTTCTTGGGGGCCCTTTTCTGTCTTCTCTGCAGCTCCATCTTCAGATCCAGTTAAAATAATATGTTCCCTGCACCTGCTTGGTAGGAACTTCCATATTCCCAATCTCGAACTCTACAACCGAGCTAGCACAGCAATTGAGGTGTTTGCAACTTTGTCACATTGGGCCGGAATTCTACTTGTCTGCTCTTCATTTAGCATCAGCCTTTCCATCCCATAAAACATCGGGGACGTGGGGATGGTAATTATTGCTTTCATTAACCACTCAGGTCCCCAAAGTTAAATGATCAATGTCGCCATGACCATGACTGACAGTGCAGGGATACAATGTTGACCCACTGAAGTTGCTGACTGTATAAACAGGTGGAAAACAGAGCCCACCAACACTGCTAGACATCAGTAAACTGTATAACTACACAATCAGGCGCTGCTGGATGGCCTTGACAAACATGGTTGGTATATTGATAGCATGGGACTAGATATCAGTAACTTCACACCAGGCAGTGTGACCTCACCAGAGTCAGCAAATAATTCCAGCTCAGAGCCACTTCTCTCAATGACACATGTCATGATAAAAGCAGCTGTTGGCTAACCAGGGCCTTGCAGATTTTAAGGAGCAACTGGTCCTGAGTCAACTGTTTTGGATTTGAGTTGTGTGAGCTCGGAGCATCTTTGAAAGAGGACAGAGCAGTTGCTCTTCGTCAATCCTCGGACCTTTCCGATCATAATTAATCCCTGCTCATTTTGTGCGGCTCAGCTGAATCCTTCACAAGATGCCTGCACCTTTAATGGGAACTGTGAGCCGTCCCTTTTCCTCTGCTGTATGGGAAGAATGGAATCTGCACATTGTGGATGGCGAGCTCCAGACTTACAGATAATCGAGCCCGGTATAATTCCCGTTCTAATAGTAGAATCTCAGTGGCTCAAAGGTCTTACCTGCCGCGCTCTCACTTTCGCAACACCTCCCTTATAATATTCACCTCCCTACAGCTTTATTATAATCGGTCTGGTAATCCTAACTGCAACGAGCTTTCATGCCTTCAGTGTAAAGAGTTTTCTGTTCTTTTGGGTTAACAGGTCTTCTAGACTCGTCTCGGCTGCGGTCTGCAGAAAAGAATCTGAAAATGAACTCCACAGGCAGCTTTCAAAGAAATATATTGGTAAACATCATTTTAATATCGAGTTAGACGTACAAGATGCTGACAAGCAATTCATTGCTCACAGTGGAAGAGGAGTCTGCAGCAGCTCTGCTGTTTCAGTCTCGATAATATGATACATGTTCTCCAGCAGCTCCCTCTCCTGATGAAATTAAAGGGTAATATCCAATTACTGTGTTGCTCTGACCATGAGTTGAAACCAATATTGGACTCAAAATTAGAGCCAAATCGTGGGTTCATTTTTTAACATGACCTGACCATGATGGCCATTTACAAGTGGCGAAATGTCGTCATCTACTTGGTATAAAACAAGGGCATGCTGGGATATTGAACTTCATTTACCCAAAACAGAGAAACAAAGTGCCTTAAAAATTTCCATCTGAACGTCAAACGCATTCCTATGAAAATAAACAATGTTGTATCATTCGAAAATTAATTGATTTTTGCAATCCATATTCTTCCATTAGCAAAAAGCTTATATCTACGATGCTACGTCAATCACTGCTGCATTAAAACTTCTGTATCCTACACACAGTGTGCCATTCCGATAGACATGAGGCAATTTCAAAAATATACATAATGCAATCTTCAGAACGTGTGGCCAAAAGTGTGATTTATTTTGGGGCGCTAGGAACAGCAGCATAACATGGTGGCAGCAGGTGCTGCAGATAGAACTTAAACGTTTGAAATGATGCAAATGCTGAACCATACTTTGAAAATAACCGTGAATTGACGCCCAAAAATACTCTGATTCGTTCAAAATTATGGCGGACCCTGCAGCATTTAATGCAGAGCTCCAAATTATGATCAATTGGGAGGCTGAAAATGCTGTGGGCGTGATCCAGGAACTCAGGCATCAGGGAAAGTCAACATTCTGTAGTTGTCTGAAAAATACTAAAAACGAGAGGAGATCAGGTATCGCCTTGTGTTGATATGAGGGTAAACAATTGGATCTTTTCACTGGATGGAGAATCAGTGAGGGTGAAAGTGAAAACCGAGGAAAGTTTTTTTTTCAGAAATTCAGCTGGAATTTACGGCTTTAGTTCGAAAAGATCAGCTCACAATGTCGCAGGCTATAGAGGCACCCCTGTTCATGAAGCCAGAAAGAGCGAGATGAAGCTGTTGTCAGCCTAAACGGCTAAACTTCAGTTAATTCGAGGAAACCAGGTGGATGCCCTGAATCAGTGACTAAAGGTTGCACGTCAGGGAGAGAGAGAGAGAGAAAAAAAATGAATGTGTGAGAGCGCAGATGTTCACATTTTTTCACCGACAAAAGGAAATGCAGCACATACATCTCAAATAGCAAAGCTTGTAGAAAAAAAACAATCCCTGGGAAAAGATGCACAGCGATAAGAAAGAAGAGGGTCAACAAATTATCAGAGGCAGAGGAACAGAGCGAATGAGAAGGAGAAAAAATCAAAGCCCCCATTCCCTAGGAAATGGTGACGAGATTGAGGATACATAAGAAATCGGAACTAGACAGTTGCATGAAATGTGCAGACGTGACTTGTCCTACACAAAAGTAACTTACACAAGTATTCAGTCTTGAAAAGTTGGGAAATGAGCTCACAAACATTAATCCAAAGCTTAATGCCAGAGCAGAAACAAATCTCAAATTGTTCAGCCTACAACCAGAAGACATTTTCTGAAATGTTGAAATGTATAGTTCACCCGAAGAAAGATGCATTGAAAGCCAGTAAAGATATGCTGATGGTCAAGGTGGAACTGATATTTGATAGCTGGGGACGAGCCAAGTCAAATGGACCCAAAGGAAATGACGTTAGCTTTATTTTCTATGTCACTGAATGGTGCTGCTATCCTGGGGTTCAGCAGTGGTGCAAAGCTGCATCTGAACGTAGCAAACTAGGAGATGAATGAGGCGTCACTGAGGATTGAAAATAATACATTCGTTGAAAGCGTCGTCCAAGCAGTAGAAAGAAAGATCTGGTCCAATTGGACCCAGAGTGTTTAGATAAGCTATGCAAATGTTCTGAATATTTGGATTATCGCATGATGATTGATCAGGATAATATAATTGATTCATTCCCCATGTAAAGCACCAATAGATCTGAAAGGAAAGCTTGAAATTTAGCTCCAAGCGACAGAGAGATGAAAATAATTATGCAAGTCATGGAGCCTAGTGATTGGTAAATTCCAATGCCGTAAGAGAGAAGGCAAATGGGCGACTAAGTATTTGTCTGAATCCCAAAGACCTAAATCAATAAATAAAGAGGACTCAGTATATTATTCCAACAGTGCAAGAGACCATGCCGGATCTGGCAGGGGCAAAAGCTTTCAGCAGCTCCTTACCAGATATGGCGACTGGAACGTGAAGCTTGATGATAAATCTTCAAACCTGACATCATTCAACACACCCCATGAGCGTTACAAATTTCGCCATCTATCATTTGCCCTTAAATTGAGCTCGGGTGTGTTCCAGCGGAAATCAGATTTAAACAGGGGGTGCCACAGAGCAGTCAGCGTAACTAATACACAACACTATGTGTGAATCATGGAACGTTTTTAGTACAGAAGTTGGCCATTCAGCATATCCAGCCAGTGAAAGTACGCAGCAGGAGTAATCTCACTGCTGCAACTCGTCCACCCTTTCCCCAATACCTAGTAAATAGTTTCCCTTCAGAATCCCGTCAAATTTCCTCCCGAAACCATGATTAAACGTTGCTACATCTCTTTCTCAAACAGAGCATTCTAGACCCCATCTTCTCACTGTGTTAAAGGGATTTTCCTCATGTCACATTTGCTTCTTTTGCCAAGCAAGTTAACACAATGTCATGTGATTCTCGGACCCTCGGCCAAAGTAAAGAATATCTATCTACTCTTTGTCGATCGATCATGATTCTGAACATATCTAAATAATATCGCAAGCTACTCTTCTCCAAGCAAAACCCAAGTTTCTCCAATCTATCCACGTAATTGAGGAACCTCATCATTGAATCTATTCTCGTGAAAACATTTCCCCTACCTTTAGCCTCTTTATTAAAAGAGGGTATTAATTGCATTGCAGGTAATTCAGAGATGCTGAACCCAGGGATGATGGCGTTGTCTCATATCGAAATTTTCAACGAATGATCTGGTACCTGTTAGAGTTCAGAGTCGCCTTGTTAAAGTTATGATTCGGAGAGACATTGAACGAGTGGCTACCCAGAGGGTGTTTCCCTTTGTGCCGGAATCCAGAACTAGTGGCACAATTTAAGAATTTGAGTCAACCATTTAAAACGCGGATGAGGAGGAATTCCTTGTCTCAGAGACTCGTTACTTCCCTCCACCAGTGAGCCATGGAAGCCGGGTCATTGATTATATTCAGAGTTAAGTTAGGCAGAGTTTTCATCGACAAGGGAGCATAGGGCATTGGGGAGACGGACAGAGAAGTCCAGTAAAGGGTTGGAGTTAATTTCACAACCTGATCAGCGATGATCTTCAAAATAGCAGGGTAGTTTCGAGGGCCCCAGTATCCTTCCCCTATCCCTGTTTCTAATGCTCTTAACCCTTTTGCAATCTCAAATCTTTCAACAGAAAATGATTTGAACTATCTCAACCAACAATTAATGTGATCAGGCCGGATATAACGTGAGGAATGGAGAGTAAAATTGCTGTGCAGAGTGAATAATTACTTTTCATGGTGAATTTAGAAGCTGAAGATCATATTTGAAGATATTCCAAGTTCCTCTGGAAACTTAACTTGGCTCTGGAAATAGCGCTTGCTGCCATATCACCTCTTATCCGCTTGGGGCCACTCTAACTTCCGCCTGGCCGTACTGTGTCTCCCTGGTCCTCCCAGTGTTCACTCTTTCTTACCCATTGAACCCACCGCTGCTCTTTGTAGAAATCCGGCCGCAGGTCCGCAGGTAAGATCTCGTGGCGTCAGTGTTTAATTGTAGTCATTTATTTTAATTTGACAAAGAGAAAGGGAGAAGTTTCGCTTCGGAATGGAGAACGAACTGGAGCTCTGACCCGTCGAGGTGGTAAATAGTAATAATAATAATGAAATGATAAATGAAAAGCAGCCGCCTGCTCAGCGGGCAATAGTGCTGCGCATGTGCGGTCTGTTCACTATCCCAGAGTGCAGTGTCTCTGATAGAGGGCCTTCCCATCCGCGGCGGATTGTGGGAACATGGCCCGCCATTTCTCTAACAATAATCAGGGCATATATTTATCCTGAAGGCGAGTAATGAATTAAATAATTGGGACAATGTGGAGTCCATTCTGTCATTGGAGCTCGTCCGTCATCCAATAAGCTCATGGTTGAATTTGCGCCTTAAAACTCTCTCCCTCACACATAAACACACACACAAACAGGCTCAGACCGACACACTCGCGGTATTAACATACACAAAACACTCACACACAAAAAACGCACCCACAGAAAACACACATACTCACGCACACATTCACACACATAAACACACACAGGGTGAGATTGTGCAAGTGTGTATTTCGTGTTTGATGGTGCGGTGCGATAGATTAGTATGTGTCTGAGAACATGTGAGTGTGTACTTGGCGGAGAGCATGCGAGGGAGAGCATTGAGGCAGTGTGTGTGAGGAAGAGTGTGTGAGTCAGTGTGGCTATGATTTTTTGTATTTGTAATTCAGGACCTGTGTGTGTGTGTGTGTGTGTGCGTGTGTGGGTGTAGGAGTGTGTTGATGGTGTGTGCGGAAGATTGTGTCATTGTGAGATTGCGAAAGTGAATTTGTAATGGTGTGAGAGAGTGTGTGATTGTGTGAGTTTGTGTGTGCGCGTTCGGGATCAGGGTGTGTGACATTCAGAGTGGTTGAGAAATGTTTGAATGTGTGTGGGGGTGAGAGTGTTATAGAGGGGGAGTGTGTCTGAATGTGTGTTTGGGTTCGCCCGTTGATGTACATGAGAGCTTCTCTGTGAGAGTTTGTGATTTAGTGTGATATGTGATTGTGTATACGTGTGAGAGCTGAGAGCATTTTGTGAGAGTGTGTGAGTAAGTAGGTGATTCTGGGTGTGTGTGTGTTTCTGAGAGATAGAGAGTGAGTGTGTCAATATGTGTGAAATATTGACTGTATGATATTGTGATCGCCTGAGAGAATCTCTGTGTGTGTGCATGTTGGTGTTTGTCTGCATGCATGTGAATCGGATTCTGCGTGAGTGAAAGTCGTTGCGTGTGAGGGAGACAGAGAATGTGTGGAATTGTGACAGTGTGATATTGAACGAGTATTCGATTGTGGGAGGGTCTGTGAGAGAGGGAGTGAGTGTGTGATTGAGATAATGTGTGAGTGCTTGTCTGAATGGGTGCGAGGGAGTGAATGAATTTTTGTGTATGTGAGAGAAAGAATGTGCTTTACAGAGCGTCTGTGAGTGTCTGTCTGGGTGTGTGTGTGTATGATAGAGAGAGTGATACAGAAAGAGGGCAATATGGGCAGCTTGAGATTGAGTGAGCATGTTAATCCGTGAAAATTTGTGAATGAGAATGTGCGTGTGAGTGTGATTGTGTGTGGGTAAGAATGAGTGGAATTCAGTATCTGATTGTGTTTGTGTATGTTTGTGTGAGAGAGAGAATGACTGACTTTTTGACAGTGTCAGATGGAGTGAGTTTGGGATTTGAGTGCGTGAGTGAAAATATGTCAATGAGTGGATGCCTGTGATTGAGACTGTATGCTGGCGAGATAGTGCATGTGTTTGAGAAAGAGTCTGTGACACTTTATAGTGTGAGATGGAGTGAATATGTATGGCTGCATGTTATTGTGTGTTTGCCTGTGTGTGTCATTGTTTGAGCTTGTGTACCTGTGTGTGTGTGGGTTTGAGAGACACCGGGATTTTCCACGCCAGGCTTGTATATTATCATTGCTTTTCTTATTCTTTAATAACGACCACACTCCCTATATTCAGGGGGACAGCCCAGATTGGGCCTATGCCCCCCAGAAGCTTGTGCACAAAGGGAGGCATTGATCCTTGCCAGAGCGCTTGTGAGCCTTGTCTGAGAAGCATTCTCTTGGTGCTTGTCGTTTGCCCTTCACACACGCCTCGATTGCTAAGCTTTGCTTTAGCATAACGACATGCTGGGGGTCCCCTACAGCTGAATATCGCTGCAGAGTTCACCTCAGCGATGTGACGACTGCAGGAGAGACTAACCAAGCGTTGTGACTGCTGCTGGACAGTCCACCTCAATGATGTGAATGATGCTAGAGAGACCGCCCGAGCAATGTGGATGATGCCGGAGAGCCCACACGTGTGATGTGACTACTGATAGAGAGTCCACCCGGGTGATGTAACTATTGCTGGAGTGACCATCCGAGTGATTTAACTGCTGCTGGAGCGACCACCTGAGAGATGAAACTACCGCTGGTGTGACATCATGAGCGATGCGGCAACTGCTGGAGAGTCCATTGCAGCGATGGTTGAGATAATCGATACCACGTGGTGCCGAGGAGGACACCATATCCAACGTCCTCAATCGTTCCCAGTGCCCATGATCTGTTCCAGGGTTCCATCCTGTCAAGTCCTGAAAGGTTGTCCTGTGCATGTTCCGGACCGGCGCATTTTCATGATTTCAAGCACATGGGGCCGACTGTCGGGGGGCTGGGAGGGCGCTAATTGAACATAATCATTTGAAACTTGCAGGTTTCACTACAATTATGGATTTTTAATTCTAATATGCAAAGTACATTCATATCTATAGTGTTACAAATTTACTAGTCATAATATGTTCATTTATTTGTGCAGGTGTAACAGTGATTAAATTTGAAATACTGTAAATAACCATTGATAAATATTGAATTCCGACAAAGTGAAGGATTCCATTCAGTTGCACTTGCTGCTATCAACATATTTATTCCCTGTGGCTTAAATATGTCCCAAGTTGAATGTTTAACTTGTGAACTACGTGTATAAGAACCAGCAGCCTGCTGGTCCCAGCTGGACGGCAGCAACAGTTGTGCCTCTGATCGAGTCGCACACAGATTCCTTCTCTCTTTTGCACAAGATCAATATCTACATTTTTGGATGCTTATTTTTGGGAATTGAAGTGTTCAATGCGTTTAGAAGCTTTGAACGGGATATGTCTCTGTAAGAGTGGCACACATTCACAGTCACATACTTGAGCAATTCTGTTCAGTTCTACAGGACTGTGTTCCATGAATTTGACCAAATATTGCTACAAGAATAGCCATCTGCCCTTAGCATTATGTACATCCAAAGTGATACATTTTACAGTTTATTATTTGTGGATATCTTCGATGATTTTGCTTTCTAAACATCACAAAAGAAAACGTTTTAATGTTTTCACTTCATATGATGTTCAAACAGATTTGCTGCAGTTTGTATTACTGCTTCTTCTTAATAAGCTGCTGATTTGCCCCTCAGATTTTCTGTTTGTTTTGTCAAAATTTTTCATTTTTACCAATTAAGAAATCGTGAACGTATATTAATTTGAAATTAGCTAATGCAAACAGATATTTTGTGAGACCTATTTTAGATCCATTCACATGTGTTCTTTGTGTCTTTACCTTTGAATATTTGCGAAGATGCAATTTTCAGTCCACATCCTGTGAGAATTATCAGGGAAACCTTTTATAGAATGGGCCGTTTTAAGCTTGACATACTTCAGGGTCTTGGCATGTCTTAATCCAGTCCTGTAACTGACATTTATAAGACACGTCTTTATCTACTGAAGACCTGAATATTTCCTTGTATTTCTATTCAAAACTTATTGACTTTACTTTTAAGGTCATGGAGCTTAGATCAGAGCCGGGAAAGTTTAGGAACTTAAGAGGTTTAAGCCACGGTGAAGGCGGAGGTGGTGGGGCGGGTGGGGGGGTGGGGGGGTGGGGGGGTTTGTGGGGGGGGTGATAGGGACACAATAATTTTCTGTGATAAATTGGAAAAAAGAGCAGACTGTGTAAAACTCAATTTTTCCAAAAAAAATAAATACTTTATTCATCAAACATGTTAAGGTGGAGTACATGAATGTTCCATGAAGGCAAACTACTGCGTTGTTGGAATTCTGAAACGAAAAAATACACGCTTGTAAAACTCTGCATGCCTGAGAGCATCAGTGGAGAGAAAGACAGAGTTAGCGTCTCGACTCTGTATCACTCTTCTTCAGGACTCGATACGTTAACCCTGTATAACTCTCCACAGATGCTGTCAGAACTGTTGAAATTTTCCAGCAATTTTTGTTCGTCGTACATGACTGTTCCAGTTTGACATTAAGTGTATTAATTTCAGTCTCTTTCGATACTGCATGCCTTACTCGGAAATTTTAAAACCACCCTTACGACCTGGTTAACTGTATATTTCTCATATAAAATCAAGCACTGTCTTGTACTTTTTAGCAGAGAGATCATAAGTCCTTTAGACATATGAGCAGAAACTAGGCCATTCGGCCCATCGAGTCTGCTCCGCCATTCAATGATGACTGATAAGTTTCTCAACCCCATTCTCCCGCCTTGGCCCCGTAACCTTTGATCCCCTTACCAATCAAGAACCTATCTATCTCGGTTTTGAATACACAGGTGATTTATCCACCTTCAGACCTTTCAGTTTTCCTATCACCTTCTCCTTGGTAATGGCCACCACACTCACCTCTGCCCCCCGACTCTCTTGAACTTTGGGGATGTCACTCGTGTCTTCCATAGTGAAGACTGATGCAATGTACCTATTCAGTTCCTCTGCCATTTCTTTGTTCCCCACTATTACTTCTCCAGCGTCATTTTCCAGTGGCTCAATGTCCACTTTTGCCTCTCTCTTACACTTTATATATTTAAAAAAGCGTTTGCAAACGTCTTTTATATTACTGGCTATTTTACCCTTATATTTAATCATCTCCCTCTTTATTTTGTTTTTTAATTGTCCTCTGTTGGTCTTTGTAAGCTTCCCAATCCCCTAGTTTCCCACTGCTCTTCGCCGCATAGTATACTTTCTCTTTAGCTTTCATGCTGTCCCTGAGTTCCCTTATCAGCCATGGTTGCCTCGTCCTTCCTTTAGTATGCTTCTTCTTCCTAAGGATGAATTTTTGCTGTGTCTCCCAAATTACTCCCAGAAACTCCTGCCATTGCTGTTCCACTGTCTTTACTGCTAGACTCATCTCCCAGTCAATTCTGGCCAGCTCCTCCCTCATGCCTCTGTAGTTGCATTTATTCAACTGTAATACCGTTACATCTGATTCCAGCATTTTCCTCTCAAATTGCAGGGTAAATTCTATCATATTATGGTCACTTCCTCCTAAGGGTTCCTTCACCTTAAGCTCCCTTATCAGATTGACGGCAGTGCAAAATAATAACAAGGAATTTCCAAAATAAAAATGATAGTGTGCACTGAAAGAACAATCTCTCTCTCTCTCCCTCTCTCTCTCTGTCTCTCTCTCACACACACACCTCGGCACACTCACAAACACATGGAAGTGCTCTCTCTCTCTCTCTCTCTCTCTCCCCATCTGTCTCTCACACACATGAACATACAAACGTACGTGCACACACAAATTCACACAGGTTGATGAAGCGACAGTTAGGCACATACACAGAAAAAAGACTCACATTCAGCAATCTCCCTCTGTAGGACGATGTCATGTTCACCTGCCACAGAAATAAACAGCGCACATGCACACACGGACACACACACATACATTAAGAAACACAGATGGATAGACAGACACATACACACTCTCTCACACACACAGACATGCAAACAAAGGGAAACAAAATTACAGACGGACAGAAACATAAATAGATGCGGGAACTCCCATAGGCACGCACACAAATGCACACACACATACACAATAAAACACACATGCAGAGGGACACACACACAGGCGGCCAGACACTCAAATACGCAACACACTCACAAACGCACCCACGCACGTAGGTACACCTAGACGGACACTCAGACACACTCCCAAAATCAAACGCATACCCACATACACGCACACAAGCACACACACATACACATTCCCACACACGTTCTTACGTACACAGACGGACAGAAACATAAATAGACACATTTACTCACACAGTCAAATACACTCACGCACACGGACACTTAAACTCACCTTCAGCAAACTCCCTCGGCTTGGGTCTGTCGTGACCCTGCGCTCACACACACGCTCAAACTCGCCAACAGATATACACTAAATAATTACCATACATTATACACTACTGTATTAATTGACATTTAGATGCTAAGTTGGGCTCGATACCCAATGCAGTGGAATAAAATTTTACGTATTTGTTTTATTGGACATGATAACTGATCAACAGGGTGTAACGTTCGATCTGACTTCTGAACATTAAATTGATAGCCAGCACTTGGACGGGAAAATTTACTATAAATCGTGGATTTTACATGAAATCTAATATACGGGATATAAAGTTAAAGCTAATTGTTGTATTGGTCTTGAAAACATTACATGAGGAGAAAATAAGGGCATTTCGGCATTGGACAGATAAGCAACTAAATAAGAAGATTACTGAACTCTGAGGAGGATAGTATAGTATCTGAAAATGTCATGGACAAATTATTGGAATTGGTAGCCAAGGTGGTCGATGAAATCCAAAGCAGAAAGAAGAGAAATGATTCATTTTGGGAGCAAGAACATTGGTAGAGGCGGCATAAAATAAAGGATACATCCCTGAAGAGGGCATGAAGAGAGGGACATGTCATTGAAGGTGGCAGGGCAGTTTGAGAAATCAGTAACTAAAACAAGGCTGCACTTATAGGAAAATACAGTACAGGTGCAAGGAGGTTACGTTCCACTTCAATAAATCACTAGTTCGTGCTCCAGTTGAAATATTAACTCTTGTTCTGGGCAAGGAATTGGAAGGTAATGTATAATTAAAGATAAGATTCACGAGAATGCTTCCAGGGCTGAGTTTGGAGAAATTGTAGGGATCGGAGCTTGCTTCTTTGCTGTTTTTGGTATATATAAACGATATGGAAGTGAACGTGGGAGGGATGATCAGTAAATTCACGGGTGCCAGCAAAAGTGGTGAGGTGGTAAATAGTGTGGAGGAGAGCCTTAGATTAAAGGAGGATATAGATGCGCTGGTCAGATTTGCTGATCAGTGGCAAATGGGACTATAACCGGACATGTGTGAGATGATGCACTTGGGCAGGACGAACAAGGCACTGGGATACACGATGAAATGTAGAACCCTGGGAAGTACCGAGGATCAGGGTTGGTGTGCATGTCTACTGGTCTGTTAAGGTAGCGCATCAGGTAGATAATATGGTTAAGAAGGCATATGGGATAATTGCATTTATTAGTCGAGGCATAGAATATACGAGCAGGGAGGTAATTCTGAAACTGTAAGTAATGCTGGTTGGGCCACAGCTTGAGTATTAGGTGCGGTTCTGGAAGACGCAATGTAGGAAGGATCTGATTCCACTTTAGAGAGTGCAGAAGACATTTACCAGGGTGTTGCCTGGGATGGAGAGTCCCAGTTTTGAGGAGGGATAGGATAGACTGTGGTTATTTTGACTGGAGTAGAGGAGGATTAGTAGGGACATGATTTTGGTGTATACAATTACGAGGGGAATAGACAGGGTAGGCAGAAAGGCGCTTATTCCCCTTGGTGGAGGGAACAACAAACAGGCGGCATAGATTTAAGGCAAGGGGCAGGAGGGTTAGCTGGGACGTGAGGATCAATGTTTTTTACACAGAGGTTGGTGGGTATCTGGAACTCACTGCCTGAAAGGGTGGTAGAGGCAGAAACCCTCTTCACATTTAAAAACTGTTTGGATGTGCACTTGCGAACCCATAGCATACAAGGCTATGGCCAAGGGATGGGAAAAGGGGTTAAACTAGTTAGGCACTTCTTTGAACATCGCAGACTCGATTTGCTGAAGGGTCTTTTTCTGTTCTGTAGACATCTAAGGCTCAAAGTTAAGATCGTTTTCCTTGCAGAAGAGACGGTTGAGAGGAGATTTGATAGTGGTATTTAGAATCATGAGTGAACTAGATTAAATTAGGGGAAACGGTTCCTTTTCGTGAAAGGGCTCAGGGTGACGGTGCTCAGTATTAAAGTACTTAGGGAAAGAAGCAACGATGACATTAATTATGCTGTTTTCACACAGCGAGTTTTTAGGGTCTGTAACATTGTGATTGAGGGTGTGGTGGAGGCAGGTTCAAATGAAGCATTCATTACGGAATTAGACTGTTATCTGAAAATCAAGAAAGTGCAGGTTTATTGGGAGAAGTCGGGAGAATAGATATAGCTGAGTTGCTCATTCAGAAAGTCGGTGCAGAAATGATGGGCCAAATGGCCACCTTCTGCTTGGTAATAGTTCCGTGATTGTGTGATTACATTTCCTCCTTCCTCTTCCCTGCTTCCCTCCTATTTCACTCTCTGAATTTCTGTCGTTCGGTTCCAGCTTTAATTACATTCAGGGAAATATAGTTGCACTGCAGTAATTTTCAGCGCCTCCGCGCTTTCAGGATCGTTGCCCAACCTCCCGCCTGGATCGATCGTCCTGACGTCATGACGGTGGATAGGTGGTGACGCTGCGTAAATCGAAGAATAGGGACGGATTTCTATTCGTCAATGGTTTGCAAGCAACTCAGCCATTGTCTTACGCTGCTGTCAATCACAAAGTGGGTAGGGATAGGCGCTCGGCTATTGGTCATGTTACTCGAGGAAATTCGAGGGTTGTTGCATTTCTCCGATTGGATATTTTAGCTGTCAATCTGACACTGAAATGCTCCAAACGGGCAGGGCCCTTTCCGTCACACTTTCGGGACTCTCCATTTGTTTCTGGACCTGTCAGTCAATTATTGAACGCTATGATTGGGCCAAACTCCACGCTAGCTGTCTTGAGATGTCTGATTGGTTGACGTGCGGTCATTTAGTGTTCTGAGCTCACTGATTGGCTGATGCGCATGTCTGTGATCGCGTTCAGATCCCTGATGGGCTATTACCCTTGTGGTCACAGATGAACCTCACTGATTGGCTGAGCTATCAGTGAGTCACTGGTTGCACAAACGTGACTGCATAAAGATGTTGCCAGGCAACGGGTGGAATGAACTGTTTGGCTGAACTGTCTGTCCATCAGCAGTTAGTGTTCCATGATTGGTTGAGGCAACTGTCGGCACACAGGAGGATTATCAAAACAAAAACAGAAATACCTGGAAAAACTCAGCAGGTCTGGCAGCATCGGCGGAGAAGAACAAAGTTGACGTTTCGAGTCCTCATGACCCTTCAACAGAACTAAGTAAAAATAGGAGAGTGGTGAAATATAAGCTGGTTTAAGGTGGTAGGGGGGAAAAGTGGGGGTGGGAGGGTCGGTTGTAGGGACAAGCAAGCATTGATAGGAGCAGATAACCAAAATATGTCACAGACAAAAGAACAAAGAAGTGCTGAAGGTAGTGATATTATCTAAACGAATGTGCTAATAAAGAATGGATGGCAGATCAGGCAAGGTACAGATAGCTCTAGTGGGGGTGCGGTGAAATAAGACTAAAAACGGCATAAAAGGTATAGATTTAAAAATAATGGAAATAGGTGGGAAAAGAAAAATCTATAAATTATTGGAAAAAACAAAAGAGAGGGGGAAGAAACGGAAAGGGGGTGGGGGTGGAGGAAGGAGTTCAAGATCTAAAGTTGTTGAACTCAATATTCGGTCCGGAAGGCTGTAAATTGCCTAGTCGGAAGATGATTTCCTGTTCCTCTAGGCTCAGAGTAAGGGAAAGAATCGCAGTGACCCAGAGATGGAGAGCAGAAGGAAGTCTATGATTTTACTCTTCATTATATCCGGAACCTTCATCCTCCTGTGGTCGGCGTATGTTATAAATTTCTTCCATAATGAGCTGAAAGAATCAATTTACCTCAGCAACCCTGAATACATGTTACAACAAGTCGGGTTTATGCTGCGGAGTTTAAACTGCTGCACAAACACATTTATTTATGATGTGACTCAGTCCAAGTTCAGAGCGCAGATAAAGAAAGCGGTGAAATTTCCGGTTACATCAATTATTCAATTAATGAAAAATAAACCCTGACTGTCAGGCACTCAGCTAATCAGAGACCTGCGCCAGCTGACGGGCAGAAGCTTTGGCCAATGAGAGAGCTCTGCATGCTGACTGACAGTGGTCTCAGACAATCAGGGGGCTCCGTCGTTTCCTGACAGCTTCCTGCAGCAATCGGACAATCAGCTCCAAAACTGCCAATGGGCAAATGGGCTAACTTTTTTTTTCAACCACAGGCGCCTCAGCCATTCAGGAAACACAGGTCGCTGACTGACAGCTACCTGAGCCAATCAAGTTTACCTGCCAGCTGACTGACAGTTGCTTCATCCAATCGGACTCGACTGGTCACTAAAATGTGTCTGACTGTCAGAGCGTTAATCAGCAGAATTAAACCGAACGGGAGCAATGGATTTAAAATGTTATCAAACAAGGAATATCCAACCCATCCGGGATCAGAAAAAAAGCTTGGCTTTGTATAACAGTACCATGGCACATTGTTGACTATAATGCCAGTTTCATATGTGAAGTACCAGGGGATGCTTTTTAAACAGAGCAGCGTGCCGGTTGTCACGAGAACCACAGCCGCAGTTTTCCCGGTGCAATATTCTTTTTTCAGCTTCTGGCAACGAATGGCCACAAATCGATCGAAGGAAAAAGTGACGGTGAACCAGACAGAAAGGTCCGTGACTGCAACCAGCAGGGAAAGTCGAACACGACACACTGAGGTGAGGTACAACAAGCAGATTGGGAAATAATAACCATTGATCTCGTTCAGTATGGGGTCGGTGATAATGACCAGTAGATCAGCCGTTGACATTGCCACCATGTAGCGAGTGGTGCAGGCGGAGACGCCACACTTTCCCCGGCACAGGATCACAATTCCCAGTAAATTAACTGTCAGAGAGAAAATGGAGAAGAGCTGGACATTAATGATTAAAACTTTTCCGTGCCTGATAGAAACAGTAAGGACACGGTTTCAGGGTGAATAAAACGATGTAAGGAAAGATGGGGGATGGTAGTGGTGTTCGCGATTAAAATTGCTGACTGGGACGCAGCAAAATGTTACCGCAACATTTAATAAGGGAGAGATAGAGAAACTGAGAGCTACAGAAGAGTTAGTTTGTCCTCACTGGCATGAAAATGATGATTTAAATATTATCTGTGATCCTGGAAGTGTCTGGTTTAATCTGTTTTACAGGATTAATTCTGACCGGCCACGCAAAACGCACGACCAAAGCAGATGTCAATGGGGGTCAGGGGGAAAACTCCCCGCTTGTTGGAGTCATACCGCGCACAAAGGAAGTACGTTCTGGCAGTGGGAGGCCAGTCACCTCAGCTCCAGGGCAACCCTGCAGGTGTAACTAAGGATAGTGTGCTCGATACAACCATTGTTAGCTGCTTCATTAATGAACTTCCTTCCGCCATAAGGTCAGAAGTGGGGATGTTCACTGACAATTGCACAATGTTCAGCACCATTCGCAACTCCTCAGGTACTGAAGCAGCCCATGTCCAAATGCAGCAAGAACTGGACAATACCCAGGCTCTGGTTGACAAGTTGCAAATAGCATTCACACCACACAACTGTTTTAATGATTATTTCCACAAGAAAGTATCTTACCATTGCGCCTGGAAGTTCAATGGCATTCGATTCTTGGAAACCGCCACAATCAACATCCTGGGGTTTACTGTTGATGAGAAAAAGAACTGGACCAGCCATATAAACACTGTGGCTACAAGTGCGGGTCAGAGGCGAGGAATTCTGAGGTGAATAACTCACCTCCTTACCCCCCCAGATCTCTCCAGTAACTACAAGACGCACGTCAGGAGTGTGATGGAATACTCCCCCCTTGCCTGGATGACTGCAGCTCCCAGAAAAGTCAAGAAGCTTGACACCGCTCGGTAAAAATCCTTGAACTCCCTCCCTAACAGCACCATAAGTGTACCTGCTCCGCATGGTCTGCAGCTGTTCATAAAGGCAGCTCACGACCACTTTCTCAAGGGCAACAAGGACTGGGCAATAAATGCTGGCCCAGTAAGCGAAGGTCACATCCACTAAAAGAATTAAAATATATCCTCTGGAATCGAGCATCTCCAGTACTGTACACTCCCAAGTTACACTGTTCCCAGAAAGAGACCCTCTCCTGTTTTGGAAAACCTCCATCGCAGGCTCTCCTCTGTAATAGACCCCGTCCAGGTTTGGAACCATAGCAACGAAACCTCCCCAGGAATATTTCCTCTTCAATTCTGGTCCATCCACAGGCCTCATTCTTCCCAGGAATAGACCCTCTTCAGTATCAGACGCTGTCCAGGAAACATTCAATTCAGTAATCGACCATGTTCAGGATCGTATACTCCCCAGGCCACACTCTTCTTAGGAATAGATCCTCACCATGTTTGGGCACTCCTTTGGGCAAACCCATCCAGGGAATGGAAACGCTCCAAATGCCACAGAGCAAATCTTCCCAGGAGTTTAAGCTAAAGGTTCACATCTAATGCGACACACTTTTTCCCAATAATAGACTCTCTATCCAGGTTTGTCACTCCTTATGAAACTATTTTCTCAGGAATGGACCCTCTCCTATTTAGGACCCAATCCAAGACATACACGTTACCAGCAATAGACCCTGTCCAGATTAGGGCCATCCCCAGAGCACACTCTTCCGATGAATAGACCCTCTTCAGATTCAGACCATCCCAAAGCACAAAACCCCCTGCTTTAAATGCTCTCCAGGTTCAGAAGCTCCCCCGGCCTAATTTGTGCCTGCAATTTACCTACTCTAGATTCAGAGATCCCTTAGTGCAGACTCTTCACAAGGAATAGTCCCTCTCCAATCTCGGCCAAGCCACAAGCCTCATTCATTCCTGGAAATGAGCATGTTCACATTCAATCTTTCCCCAGGACAAATACTTCTCATAAATAGAATCTCTCCCGTTTCAAATGTCTCCTGGTCAGAATCTGTTCAGTAATAGTCCTCCTCCAGTTTCGAACCATCCCGTGGCCACACACTTGCCTGGAATAAACCCTCTCCAGCTTCACACTCTCCGCATGGAATGCTTTTTCCAGGAATAAACCCTCTCCAAATTCAGACACCCCCATTTCACACCACTCCAAACATATGAGCCTTTACAGTTTCAGAACCTTCCCAGTTCAAAGACATGCCAGGAATAGAGCCCTCCAGGTTCGGCTACATCCCAGAACACACCATTATCATCAATGGCCCATCTCCTAGTTCAGAGTCTACCACGGCATGCACTGCTCAGGAATAGTCCCACTCCATATTCGAAAGCTCCTGGAGGCTCCCTTTAGCTACAAATCGACAACTCTCCAGTTTCTAACCATCCCCGGGGCAATCTTTCCCAGGAACAGTCCCTCTCCTGGCTTTCGAACACCCCCAAGCCTCACTCACCCAATGGGAAAACCCTAACAATCTGCAGATATTCACCAGGGGAAAGACCCCTGTGACATCACACCAATGCAAGCTTTGAAAGCCCCATGACAACCTTTCCAGAAATGCTCTTCGAATGGCTTACTCCTGCTCCTATGTTCCTGTCTTTCAAAGAATATACCCTGTCCAGATATTGACAGTCCCCAGGTCACACACTTTCCAGTAATATACACTCTCCAGATTCAGAAGCTCTCCAGGTCACATTCGTCAGGGGAATAAACACTCCCGCGTTGGGACGCTCCCGATGTCACTCACTTCCATTATGTTGATACTATTCCAGTTACTAAACTCACACAGTCACACTCTTTCCTGGAATAGATTCTCTGGTTTTGATTGTCTGCAGAACACTCTCTACTCAAAAATAAACATTGCCCAATTTCACTCCCTATCCAGGCAAATTATTTCCTGGACTGACCCATTCCAGGTTCAAGCACTCACCAGCTCACAATCCTCCCAGGAATAGACCTGCTCTAGCTTTGGAATATCCCCAGTGTTCACCTCCCTGGAGTGGACACTGCATAGTTACGGAGACTAACCTGGCCACAATCTTCCGAGGAATGGGCTGTTCTCGTTTTGGACAACCAGGAGGGCACACACCTCTCATGAGCAATTCATCTCCAGGATTGGATACTCCCCATGGATCTCTCTTCGCGGAATAGAACCACACCAGATCTGAAGTTACCCTGGGTACACTTCGCAGGAACCCTTTTCTCTCAGTTTTGGACTGTATACAGGCACACTCTTCCCAGGAATATGCCCTTTACATGCTTAGACACAGTTCACGCACATTCTTCCCAGTAATTAGCAATCTCCATTTTCAAACCGTTACATTGCACACTTCCCAGTTCCGGGCCTCCTTAGGGTACAATTGTCCAAGGAATAGTCCCTCTCCAAGTTTATAAATTCACCAGGGCAGAACTGACTGGGTCAGTCCATTTCGAAGTACACACCAATTCCATGGCACACTCATAACAGGAAAAGACAGTCTCCAGGTTTGGAAATACCCAAAGACACATTCTACCCAGAGACAGAATCCATATTCGGAATGCTACAGGCCGCCCCTCTCCTACCCACATCCGCAAGGTCAAACTATTCAAAGGAATACAACCGCTCTCTGTCCAGACTCTTCCCATGGTGATTTGACTTCCAGTCAGTTGGCCCTTCCAGGTTCGGATATTTCACAGGATTGGATTAACGGTCCTCTCCATCCAATACCTCCAGCACCAGGATTGCATCTTTAGACATTCCGCAGGATTGATTCCCATTCAGGATGAGAGGTTTTTTTCACTTTGGAGGCTGTTCATCGTTGTAATCGTCTGTCACTGAGGATTATAGATGCACAGTCGTTGAGTATATTTAAGGCTGAGAAAGCCGGATTTTTGATTGTTGGGGAAATCAAGAGATATAAGGAGCGAGCAGGGAGGTCGTGTTAAGGCGGAACCGCAATTGTGATCTTATTGAATACTGAAGCAGGCTCATTGTGCCGTATATACTATTGCTCTTATCTCTTATGTATGTTGTGATCACTCCAAGATTCCAAGTTGATTTGGTGTCTTGCACTTTCACTTGCATGTAATGTTCTGGAGCTGTGGATAGTGATGGTACAGTCTCCAAATTTATTTTCATTACATGGCTGACCTAGAATCGTTAACGCTCTTACCGCCTGTCATTGGCATTTGTTGGAATTATTTGCAGGTTGATACACAATCTGCTTGGGCATGTTATGAACAAGCCTACTTTGGCAGGCTTGTCCTGGGTTCGGACTTAACCCCTGAATTTACGATTTGGAGGAAGCAAGGCATCCCACTTTGCCTGGATAAGATGCCCTCAGGGTCATGCACCCCTCATCATCAGACGCCCTGTCAGGATCAGACCCCTCAGGATTTAACTCCCCCACCATCAAACCCCCATCACGATCAGAGCCCTTCAGGTTCAGACACCCCCCTGCCCAGGGTAACACCACCCTAAGGAACAGAAAGCACTCCCCATGATCACAATTACTCAGTATCAGTTCCCAGCAGAATGAGCTGATGCTCAGGATCGACCACCCACATTGCCTGAAGCAGTCCCGTCTGCGTCAATCTGCTCCCTGGACCAGATCCCTTTTGCGATCAGACTCCCCCTCAGGATCTGAACACCTTCCCATCCTCATGCTTAGATCCTCCTCAGCATCAGATAACCTTTGTGAAATGGCCGCCCTTGAGGTCATGACACACTCATTTCAGCCTTAGTTCCAACATGGCAAAAAACGCTGAACTCCAGAGGTGAGTTGAGATTGACTGCCATTGACATCAAGGTAGCATTTGACTGTGTGTGGCATCAAGGAGCTGAAGTGAAACTGGAATCAATGGGAATAGGGAGTGTGGGAAATCTCCGCTAGCTGGATTCATACCTCGAACAAAGGAAAATGATAGTGGTTGTTGGAGGTCATCTCAGTTCCTGGCCATCAGTGCCTGATTTACTCAGGGTCATGTCATCGGCCCGAACAGCTTCAGCTGCATTAACGACGCCCATCCCTCCTTCAGAAGCTCAGCAGTGGTGATGTGCACTAATGATTGCACAATGTCCAACACCAGTCGCGGCTCCTTAGATACTCAGACAGTCGGTGTCCAAATGCTACTTTTGGACAATATCCAGGCTTCGACTAACAAGTGGCATTTAACATTCACGCCTCACAATTGTCAGGCAATAACCATTTGAAACAAATGAGAATCTAAACATCGCCCCTTGTGATTCAATGGCATCGCGATCACTGAACTCTTCAGTGCCTACATCCTGGGGCTGAAGATTCACCAAATGCTGATCTGGCCTAGCCATGAAAGTGCAGGGCAGGGCCTGTGAATCCTGCAGCGAGTAACACACCTCCTGCCTTCTCATAGCCTGTCAACTGTCTACTACGCACAAGAGAGGAGTGTGATAAAATGCTCCCCGATTCCCTTGATGAGTGTAGTTCCAACAAAACTCATAAAGTTCGGCAACGTTCATGATAAAGCAACCCCGCTTTATTGGCACATCTTCCTCAAAGGTTCACTCCCTGCACCACTGACGAACAGTGACAAGTGCGTGTACCATCTACAACATGCACTGCAGAAACTCACCAAGTCTTTTTCGACAGCACCTTTCATGACCCACGAACACTTCCTTCTAGAGGGACAAGGGCAGCAGACACGTGGGACCACCACCACCTGGAAGTTACCCTTCACGCCACACAACATCGTGTCTTGTAAAAAAAACAGACGTTCCTTCATTGACCTTGGGTCAAAATCATGCAATTTGCTCCCTAACAGCACTGCGGGTGTACCTACACTACATGGGCTGCAGAGCTTCAAGAAGGCACCTCCCAGCACCTTCTCAAAGGATAATTAATGGTGGGAAATAAACACTGGCCTAGCCAGCGACGACTATACAACATAAAGGTGAAAACAAATGCTTTCCAAGTTCACATCCCCTCTGAATCCTAGCACTCAGGGTCAAAGACCCCATCCCACCATCAGGATCAGACGGCCTCAGGATCAGTCGCCCTCTCTGGGATCAGGGTCAGAAACACTCTATGGAGGAAAATCCCCCAAGGATCAGGCACCTGCAGCACGAAAACTCCTCAGCCCACAATATCAGGTAACCCTCAGGTTCTGACCGTGTTCAGGATCAGGCTCCCTCAAGATCAAGCTAGTCCCGTAAAGATCAGAACTCGACCCCAAACCCTTCTCCCTACCGCACCAAGTTACTTCCGCTAGGCCTGTCTCACCCCATGCCCCCCGGATCCGAATCCCCTTCTGGGAATGTGACACTGCTCAGTTACAAATTAATTCCCTGGAATCGCATCAGCTCTTTCTCTTCCACAATCAATTGTGAAGACTGAGTACAGTGACTGAATTGTAAGAAAATTAAGCAAATCAATATTTCACCAGCAAAGTGTGTTTGTGAAATGGAAAGTGGAACTGACTGCGGCCAAGGGACTCGGGCTCCATCTCCTGTCCTTACACAGGAAGGTGATGAGGATCAGTTTCTGTGTTTGATTGAAGAGCATAAACTGGTTGGGGTAGCGAATTTTCATGCAGCAGCATTTAATAGTGTGTGCTTTAGCTTTCACTAGGACATTATTTGTGAATCTTTACATTGTATTCAGTGTAGCTACCTGAGAATGTAAATATGCCATTATGACAAAACACTTAATTAAGAAGAAAGTTTGCCTCCACTTGCACAGTACACCACTTCATTAAGTACACTAGCACTTATATTTTTAAACAAATGGCAATCCATAACTGAATTAATTAAGATGAAAGTCAATTGTGTAATGATTGGAATAAGCACAATTAATCAACTGTTGAAATGCCTGAAGATCCTTTACCATTCTTCAGTTTGGAGAATTTGCTAAGAGGTGATACTTTGAAATATGTTGCCAAGTCAATTAATTCGATCTTAAATATAACTTAACCCCCACAGAAATGTACAAGGATATCAGCATGGGGGCTGGAACGCGAGGGCAGTTGTTGAGCTTAGCTGGATGTGAAGGACATTTGGAGGATAACACGTTGAACATGGAGACTGGTGGTTTCATGTTGAGAAAACGGTAACCATATCGTTATTCCTCCCTGTAAGAGAAGGGGTGAAAACATTAGAACGGAAAGTAGGATGGACACAGTCAACTGTCCTGTCAACCACAGTGGAGGGGAATCTGGCCTGAAGAATAATGGAGAAAAATAAGGAGCACTGGTTTGGAAGGAAGTATCTTCAGGACAGATGTACCAGAGGTGGATAAACTGGGAGATATTGGAACCGAGTTTTCCAGCGAGGGCGGAGGGAGGAAGTTTCATGAAGTGACCTGTGGGAGTCAGTGAGATTACAATAGATCTTTGTGGACAACCGATTCTAAGAAATAGATGTAGAGGACTTCAGAAACCGCAGGGAAGTATCAGAAACAGACTCTGCGAAGAGGAACAGTGGTGGAAATTAGAAGAAATTTATTCAAACTTTCCAAACCAAAGCAAAAGAATTAAATGGCATAAACAGTCATCAACATACCTGAATGGCACTAAAAGAGGCAAAAATATATCTAGGTACCTAAGTAAGATTAGAACAAAGAAGAGTGCAAGTATGCATCAAAGGCAGCATAGCTAGCACACATTCAGACTCTCTCAGCGGGAAACATTCAGTATGGAATATCCCAATGGTTTCATCCCAAGCCCACACGCCTATACTTCCTAACAGGATCCCTGTACAGGAATCAGGATGAGGAATCTGTGAAGGTTTTCGTTCCCAGACCAGAGCCGGTGAGAACGAGAGATGTTCCAGCGGGAAACTACAGTGAATGAAACCAGCTTGCTGCACTTTCTACTGCTTGTCTTGAAATTGCACTTACTCTGTGATTAGATATCAGTCTGTTATATTGTAACTTACCGAATCCTTCACGAAATCAATGTTTTTGTCCACAATTGATAACAATTTTTGATAGTTATTCAAATAATTCAGTATAGATTTATATTCATATTTGGAGCATATGCTGACTACTTTCGATGAAACTAAGAATTAATCTCCAAAAGGAATGCTCTGTTAGTCAGAAGGTGGTGGATGTAAACTGGCTGGAAAATGGCCTCATGCTGTCTGTCAGGCCAAATAATTTCCACAGTGAGTTTATGGACAGTTCTGGTTTACTGCATTTGGAGCAGAGAGGAACATTCTGACATGGACAGTAATAAAAATGGGCTTCTGGAGCACAGCTCCGAGCTCAGAAGGAAATAAATCACTCGTGTTGTGGGACATTCGGAGCATAGTGAACCAGTGAATGAGGATCCGTCATCTGAAGAAGGGTAATAGATCTCTGAGGGCAGGAGCTAAACTGTCAAATAACAGTGAAGAAATTCAAACAAAAAATTCAATACATTAAATGCACAGATTTGATAAAACAATGAAAGAGAGATTAAATTATTTGGTCTGGCTGGATATTATCCAAATGCATTAATGGAAAGAAAATAGAGAGACATCAGAGACACTGTTACCTGATCATTACTAATAATCGGAACATCATCAAAGGATGGGAATGCAGCTTTCAGTTATTATTATTATTTTTTGAGAACAGAAAATAAAACAAGTCCGAAGAACAAAAGACCAGTCAACACAACGCCAATGGTTGGATAAATAAAAATAATGAATCAAGAAAGGCATAGAGGAAAGAACATTAGAAATAGGGGATATAATCAATTTGAACATATACCAATAACAATGTCACTCTTGACGGATTATATTGAATTATTACGATACAAATCGGACATTGTCGATTCGAATAGATACGGGCGAAGCACTTTGATTTTGAAAAGGCTTTCACGAATTTAAAAGGGACATGATCATGACTATTCTCCGAACATGTCCAGTTAGTGGACAAGCAGCAGAATGGACATCAAGCTGGATACAATAACAGATCACAGCGAGTAGGGTTTTAAGGGGTTCAGTCAGGTTGCTGGATGGTGGGAATTGGTTTTCCACAAGGATCAGCGCTGGGAAAATTGCCCTTCAACATGTACCTAAAAAATGTGAAAGACAAACTGAAAGACAATTTCAAAATATAAAGTCAAATCCGAATTGAGAGAACAGTGAATCCAGCAGAAGAATACAACAAAATACCTGGACACATTAATATTAATTAATAACCACGTAGAGTGGCCATTACAATGCTAAATTAGTTTCAATTTATCTAAGTTTCAGGTGCTGCAAGAAGATGGAATAGTAATTTTTCCAAATACTTATTGGAAATTAAGTGTCTGAATGGTTCTAGGAGTAGAGAGGTTCAGTGAGCTGACTCAAAAATCAATTCCAGCTGAATGACTAGATCGATAAAAATCCAAACAAAGCATTACAATTCATTCCTAGATGAATGTATATGGGGAAATAAGATGAATGTAGAGAGTCGTAGAGGAGTAGCGCGGCCATTACCAGCGAGAGAGGCATCGGAGCCTTTAACATTGAGAGAGCCCACGGTCAGCGGCAGGAGCGAGAGCGGCTCTGGGAGAAAAGAGCCTGGAGAGAGAGTGAATAAAGAGTGTGGGAAAGAGACAGAGGCCCAACTATAAGTGAACGTAGTGAGAGTGGCCCTAAGTGAAAAGAGCACTGAGAGGGAGTGAATAATGAACGTGGGAGAGAGACAGAGGCCCCCAAACAGCGATTCAAACCAAACAAAGAGTTTGGTCACAGGTCAAAAGGCAAGTGATTGGCTGGTGAGCAATTTAGCTTTTTTTTTTAGTTTGAAATTAGCTGCTGAGTAACTATCAATTGCAGACTATTATTATATTAGTAACTTAAGAATAGGGGGAAATTACATAAAAAACAAAGGTGAAAGAACAAAAAAGAGCGAGAGCCAAGCGGGTGAAGAAAGAGCAGAGCGGAGTTTAACTGGGATGGAGCGCAGTGGCTGTATAAAGAGCCAGAGTTTACCTGTGAGGGAGTGGAGTGGCTGTATAGAGATCCAGAGTTTACCAGTGAGGGAGTGGAGTAGCTGTATAAAGAGCGGGAGTTTACCTGTGAGGGAGTGGAGGTGCTGTATAAAGAGCCGGAGTTTACCTATGAGGGAGTGGAGTAGCTATATAAAGAGCCGGAGTTTACCTGTGAGGGAGTGGAGTGCCTGCATAAAGAGCCAGAGTTTACCTGTGAGGTTGTGGAAGGGCTGTATAAAGAGCCAGAGTTTACCTGTGAGGGAGTGGGGCGGCTGTATAAAGAGCTTGAGTTTTCATGTGAGGGAGTGGAGGGGCTGTATAAAGAGCCGGAGTTTACCTGTGAGGGAGTGGAGCGGCTGTATAAAGAGCCGGAGTTTACCTGTGAGGGATTGGAGTGGCTGTTTAAAGAGCCTAAGTTTACATGTGAGCGAGCCGGATCTCACCCCGGCACTGGGCGGGGCTAAAATTTCGAACGGGGTGACATCAGGACAAGAGAGAGAGCTATTTGGTTAATTGTCCCTTTTCACTCTTTAAAGCGGCATTAAAGGTGGTAAGGGTCTCAGCATTTGTCTCTTTTTTTTTAAGAAAAAAACTAAATAATTTTCTACTTGGTATAAATTTAAGGAAATAGCCTTTTAATTGAAAATAAACAAAACATTTGGCAATGGAGCACAGCCCCGTGTGTTGCAAGGTTATTCTTAGACATGCATTGCAATCTTAATGACGACATGTGCAGGAAGTGCCACCGGTTTGATCAGTTTCAGCAACGGATTTCAGGGCTTGACTGTCAGCTGGAGACAGAGTGGTGCATCCGCGAGGCTGAGCGTTATGTGTTTTTTTAATGTGGTCACCCCGCAGCTTAGGAAGTGCAGTCTTAGCGGGAATGGGTGACCACCAGTCAGAAGAAGAGTGGAAGGCAGGTAGTGAGGTAAGCATCAGGCAGGTAGCGAGGAAAGACCCCTCTTTCTGTATTGGAAAAGGGCAAAAGTGACTGTTCCCCTGGAGAGTGCAACCAGAGCCATGTTCCCGGCACTATGGATGTCTCAGCTGCACAAGTAGGGAGGTGTAAGAGTGCAAAAGCAAGACTGGTAGGGAACTCAGTAGTGAGGGGTGCAGACAGGAGGATCTGCAGCCAAACTCCAGAGACTCCAGGATGATGTTTTGCCTTCCTGGGTCAATGATGTGAGATAAAAGCTGTAGGGCATTCAGAAAGGGGAGGGCATCAACCAAAGTTCCTGGTTCTCATTGGTACTAACTACATAGGTAGAAAAGGGAGTGAGGTTCTGCAGCAATTATTTAGGGAACTCGGTAGCAGATTAAAAAACAGGTCCACTAAGTTTTTAATCCCTGGATTACTCCCTGTGGCACGTGCTGGTGAGTATGGGAATTAGAGGATAGAGAAGATGAACGCGTGGTTGAAGATAGGTTGATGGCAGGGTGGGGGGATGGCGGAGGGTTTCGTTTTCTGGATCACTTGTTATCTTTCTGGCGATGGCGGCGTCTGTAAACGTCGTACCGGTTTCACCTGAACTGGCATAGGAGCAACATCCTAGTGCGGAGGTTTGCTAGTGTTGTCAGCTTGTCAATGGGGTTGGCTTATATTAATTTGGCATAGTTGTGCATAACTGAGTGAAGGTACAGTGGGGGGTTCTGCGCAGCCAAATATAGAAGAGGAACTTAATCAGCCTGTGAGGCAGAGCAAATGTAGACCTGTTAATGCACAATGCAATATTGGAAGGCTGGATTGCAGCTTTCAATACAAGGAGTCTTATACGTAAAACAGAGGAGATGGGGACCTTGATTAACACGGGGGAATATGATATTATTGTTGCTGTCACAGAGACCTGGTTGTTGGAAAGGCAGGTCTAGCAGCTCAGTGCTCCATGGTATAGAAACTTCAGGCGTGACAGGGGGCAGGGTGGAGGTGGGGTAGGGAGGGGGGTGGGTGCAGAAGAAGTGGTGGCTTTGCATGATTGATGAAGAGGTCAATTACGGCCAGAAAGAGCCGTGGTATTTTAGAAGATTCCTCAAATGGTACCATATGGAGAGATCGTAAGAAAGGGGGCAATCACTTTGCTGGGGGTGTACTATAAGCCTCTAAACAGTCAGGGGGAATGTAGGAGCAGATATGTAGGCAATACTAAGAGAAGTGTTCAAATGATAGGGTAATAATAGTAGGAGATTTCAAAACCCCAATATTAACAGAGATAGTCTTAGTGTGAGAGGCTTCGAGGGGCTGGACTTCTTAAAGTGGATGAAAGAGAACTTTGTGAGCCATCCCTAAAGCCGTACGAGAGAATGGGCGGTACTGGAATCTTAAGCATTTAAGCCAGGCAAGTGGTGAAAGTCTCAGTCGGGGAGAATTTCCGGGATAACGACCATAGTTAATGAAAATTTAAACTGGTTATTGAAAAGGACAAAGATGGACGGGAAATAAAGGGCCAGAATAGGGGGAAGGCCGATTTCAATCAGATAAGACATGACCTGGCCAAAGTGAACTGGCAGCAGCTACTTGTAAGATGGTTTCGCTTTGAAATAAAGTCCAACATTCCAGTTGCCTTCCCTATTACTTGCTGAAAAAATATGTTAGATTATTTTTTGATTGATGCAGGCAAACTCCCAGATCCCTCTGTGCTGCAGCTTTTGCATTTTTTCTCCATTTAAATAATATTCAGCTCCGCTTCTTTTGGTGACAAAGTGCATAACATGACACCTTCCCACATTATGTTCCATCTACGAAGTGTTTGTCCACTAAAATAACCTATCGCTACCACTCGGTTGACTCTCTGAGTCATCTTCACCACTTGCCTTCCCACCTACTTTTGTGTCACCCAATAAAGAGAGACCATTAAAGAGTGCGGAGAGATAGGCGATAGGCCAGTAAAGAACACGAGAAGGAAATGAGGGCTAGAACAGCTGAATGGTTCGTATTTGTAGTCGTTAAAGTAAAAGTAAGGTCTTAGTTTGCTTTTAGGTCTGTTGTTTTTTTCCCCTGAATAAAGAGTTCCTTAAGCATAAGATCGACACTGGTGTGTTAAAAAAAACTGCAGTCAAGTTTAAAGAGCTGGGGTTTCTTGAGTGTAAAGAGCAGAGATACTAATGTAATCGACTAATTAATTAATTAAGCAACGATAGAGATTGCAGGATGGCTGATGTGTTGCTGCTGCAGTATGGGATCTGCTGGACACAAAAATGATCCAGAACGAGCACATCTGTAGTAAGTGCTTGCAGGTAGAGTACATTGGCATCCGAGTTAAGGAGCTGGTGTCCGAGCGGCAGACGTTGCGCCACATCAGGGAGGGGAAAGTTACTTGGACACTTTTCTCCAGGAGCCTTTCACACCCCTCATGTCAAGCAATTCAAATTTGGTCTGCAATCAGGGACAGGAAGGTCAGAGCGCAGGTGAAGTAGGTAAGGGGACGAAGGGGGGTGCGTTCGAGGAGCCTCGGCCCCTGCAACTTTCTAACAGTTACTAGGCTATGGCAGGCTGTGTGGACCAGAGCGATGACTTGCAGGGAGGATGAGCGAACTGACCATGGCACCGTGGTACAGAGAGACATTACAGTGGGGGGAGGAATTAGGAACGCAGCAGTGGTAGGGAACAGTAGAATTGGCGGATGGGCACTGTTCTCTACAGCCGTGACCGTGAGTCCTGAAGGCTATGTTGCCTCCCCGATGCCAGGTCTCCTCCTCAGGGCTGGAGATGAACTTGGACTGCAGGGTAGAAACCCAGTTGTCGTCGTCCACGTTGGTGCCAACGACATTGACAAGACTGGAAACAAAATTCTGCTGAAAGAATTCGAACAGTTAGGAGCTAAATTAAAAAGCAGAACCTCGAAAATAATAATCCTGGGATTACTACCTCAGCCACGGGCAAACTGGCATAGGATAAATAAAGTCACGGAGTTTAATATGTGCTCCAACCTTGGGGTGCCAAAAAAGGGTTTGAGTTGAAGGGGCACTGGCAGCATTACTGGGGTAGAAGGGAACTGTTCCGGTGGGGCGGGCTTCACTTGAAAAATGCAGAGACCAGTGTCATGGTGAATTGAATGGCTCGGGCTGTAGAGGGTGTTAAACTCAATTGGTGGGTGGGTGTTCTGGAGAGGGGATACATACGCTTACAAAGCAAAACGATGTGGCAACTTTGCAGGGCAGCTATTCAGGCAATGATGACCAAAATGTGAAAGAAATGGACAGAGTTTACAAACATAAAAAAATACAACAGCAAATAGGGTTAAATGAGGACAATGGTAAAAGGTCAAAATTTATGCCTCCTTACTAAAATAATGGTAGTATTCAGAAACAAATAAATGAATTACCAGCACAATTAGATGATAATGGGGATGATCTTATAGCCGTTATCGAGACGTGGTTATGCAGAGGTCAAAGCTGTGAACAAATTATTCAGGGATGTCTGACTATCGAATGGACAGGGAGGAATTAAAGGGTGGTGAGGTCTCTTTTTTTAGGCGAGATGGATTATGTACGATAGCAAGAACATTTTTTGGATCGGAAGATGTAGAATCAACATGGGTGGAGGTACGACATAACATGGAGGAGAAAACAATGGTGAGAGTTGTCTCCAGGCCGCCTAACAGTTGCAATGCTGTAGGATAGAGAAAAAATCAGGAGATAATTATGGCATGTTAAAATGTCAGTACATTAATCATGGGTGACTTTAATCTTCATGTAGTTTTGGAAAAACACATTGGCAGAGGTCGCCACAAGCAATAAATTATATAGCGTATGCGGGAGAGTTTCCTGGAACAATTTGCTGTGGATACAAACAGGCATCAGGCTACTTTGGACCTGTTGCTGTGTAATCACGCAGGTTTAATAAATGATCTCAGTGTAAAATATCACCTCGGAAACAATGATCACAACATGGTAAACTTTTGCATTCAGTTTGAGAGTGAAAATCGGTCCGAAACAAGTGTGCTAATCTTAGAAAAAGCTAATTACAAAGTAATGAGGGCAGAGTTGGCTGGAGTAGACTGGGAAAGGAGTTCAACAGAAAAGGCGGTTGATTACGAATTGCAGACGTTTAAGAAAATACTTACTGGTTCATATCAATGATATTTGCCTTTGAGGAAGTAGGATTCTCGGAAGGAGATGAACCAACCATGATTTACCAAGGAATTTGAGGATAAAAGTATTTTGAAAGAAAAAAAATGTATACAATTTAACAAAGGTTTGTGGTAAACCAGGGGATTATGAAAAGTTTAAAAACTAAGAACAGATGGCAAAAGATATATTAAAGATTGGGAGAATAAACATTGAGACTAAACAGCAGGTGATTTCAAAGTGGTCAGTAAGACCTTCTTTAAATATATATAAATGAAGGGAATGGCTTAAGTGAACACATGCCCTGAGAAAATGAGGGTGGGGAAATAATATTGGGGAACCAGGAAATGGCAGAGGAGTTACATATATACTTTGCATCAGTTTTCACAGCAGATGATACTAATAACATGCGGAAAAAACTAAATAAACAAGGGGAAAAATGGGGAGAGGGAATAAATCAATAACTATCACTGGAGCAAAATATAAATGAAACTAATGGAGTCTTAAAGCCGATAAGCCACAGATGGGTTGCATTCTCAGGCATTATAGGACGTAGCTACACAAATAGTGATGCACTGGTAGTTATCTTCAAAGAATCCTTTCATTGTGGAAAAGACCCAGAAGATTGGAATTCAGCCAAAGTAACGCCAATATTCAAAAAGGCAGGGAGTGAAAAAATCCGGTAACACTCGGTCAGTTATCTTAACATCCACCTTTGGCAAAATGTTAAAGTTTATGTTAAAGAATGTGATAGCAGAGAATTTGAAATACATAATACAATCAATTAGAGTTATAGGGTCTTAATGAAGAGGAAATCGTGCCTGACAGATTTATAAGAATTATTTGAGGAGGTAAAAAAGCCGAATGGCTAAAGGGATACCAGGAGATATAATATACTTGGATTTCTAAAAAGGCGTTCAAAAAGATTATGCACGTAAGGCTGCTTAATACGAAGAGGCTACGGTGTTCGGGGTGGAATATTAGCATGGGTAGAGGATTTTCTCACTAATAGAAGATAGAGAGTTGAGATAAGGGGGGCATTTTCAGAATGGTAACCTGTAACTAGTGGAGTGCGACGGAGATCAGTGCTGGGGCGACAATTATCTACAACATATTTTACTGACTTATCTGAGGGAAGTGAATGTAATATCGCCAACTTTCCAAGTATCACAAAAATAGTTCCGAATGCAAGCGATAAGGATGACGCAAAGAGTATACAGGAGGATATAGAATTATTAAGTGAGTCGGCATAACTTGAATGATGGCATATAATGTGGGAAATTGTGTGGCTATGCACGGTGGCAGGGAAAATAGAGGAGCACAATAGTTTTTAAATGGAGAAAGACTGCAGAAAGCTGCAGCGCAGAGTGATTTAGGAGCCCGTGCACATGAATATCAAAACGTTAACATACAAATGCAGCAGGTAATCGGGAAGGTAAATGAAATGTTGCCTTTTATTTCAAAAGGAGTATAAACATCCGGATGTCTTGCTAAAAATATTCAAGGCACTCACTTAGAATACTGTCAACACTTTTGGCCCGCTTATTTTTGGAAAGATATACTGGAAGGGGAGGCAGCCCACAGCAGGTTCACTGCACTGATCCCGGATATGGAGGGATTTTTTGATGTGGGGAGATTGATTAGATTGGGCCTGTACTCATTGCAGGTTAAACGAATGAGAGGCGACTTTATTGAAACAATTTTGATTCTTATGGGGCTTCACAGGGCGGATGCTGGGAAGTTATTTCCCCTTGTGGGGGGTCTAGAACGAGAGGACATAATAACAAAGACAGAGCTCACCAATTTAACACAGATGAGGCACAATTTCGTCTCGCAAAGATTAGTGTATCTGTGGAATTATTTCCGGTAGAGGGCTGTTGAGTCTAGTCGTTAAGTAGAATCGAGGCTGAGATCGACAGGTTTTTAATTAGTAAGGGAATCAAGGGTTATGGGGAAAAGGCAAAATTGTGGATTTGAGGGTTATCAGATCAGCAATGATCTCACTGAATGGCGGATCAGTCTCGATGGGCGGAAAGACTTACTGCTGCTCCGATGCCTTATAAAACAATCAAAAAGAACATTGGAACACTGTAAGAGTGCTGCCAGATTGCTTAAATGTCAGGAATTGGCATGCATCTATTTCTATTGGAGCAGTTCAGTAGAAAATGGAGCAATAACCAGACATTTCACTTCATACACTCATTGCAGAATATCTTTAGCCAGCATAAAAAAGCTTCCTTTTGTTAAACTTGTCATATGGTAAAACACGGAGACAACTCCATGGAATGAAAAGATCACTCATCAATAAAAAAATGCATGATTGCGAAATAGAATTCAATTTTGCATTCCAGTTACTGACCAATACTCAGTACAATTCTACACCGACAATTCTTTCCTGTCATACATTATCACTTGGATCAGGTATTCCGCTCTAGATACTGACCTTCACTCAATGCAATTCTACACTGACAGAGATATCCAAAAATAAATGTTCACTGGGGTCAGATATTCCACACTGGCTACTAATGCACAATTTGACACTAACAGATAGAGTCAGTGAAAGAGTGGTGACTGGGGCCAGGTATTCCACTCTGATTAATGACCAACATTCAGCCCAATTCTACGTTGAAAGAAATACCCTGAAATACACGGTCACTGGGACCAGGTATTCCAGTCTGGTTACTGAACCACACTAAGGGTGATATTTCTCCGACTTCCACTAAACAGAATTTGCCTTATCTGAGTCCTAATTTAACATTACACGACATTCCATTAATACTCGGACTTATTTCATCAGAGAGCCTGTGAGTTACAAACAAAAGTTTATTTTCACTTGAGAAAAGTAAATACAGCCGCAGAGATATTTCAAGACATTTTTGGTAAGCAAATGATATCGCTGATTTTGTGTGTCTATGACAGTGAGCATTGGATCAGCACGTAATATTTTCAGTCTCAGTTTAAAATGAGAGAGCCGCTCGCGCTCAGATTTACACAAGCCCAATGGTTATGGTCACTCACCAGGAACACCTACAACACCAAGGATTGTGTAGAATATTTTCTCAGCCAAAAACTTGAATCCCGTTGTTTCAGTGCGAAGTGATGAGCCTCTTTGTGCTGCTGGGAATCTCTCTGTTTTAAAAGCTGGTGTTCCCAAAGGCTTTAATATATTCTCTGTGGGATCACCTCAGGGATTTTGACATTGCACCATTGCTCAAATTATTTCTTAAATATATGAACAAACAGATTATGACATTGAGTTCACTGAAACAATATGTTTATTGTTAGATGGAGCTGCCAGGTTCCAAAGACTGGACTCGACTTATCAAATTAATGAACAATGTTAAACAGGAGCTGTATACACCCGGATAATATGCTCTTCACTCAAACACCATCAGTCCCACCTCTAGATCTCGTATTGTTTCTGTGAAATCCGCCATTTGACTGTCAAAATTTATTAATTAACTTCGAAATGTTCGAGTTCCTCTCTCCAGCTGTTCTTTTGTTCTCTTGGATATTGCTGCCCTCTTTAACTGTGGACATCCAGTTGTGGGATTAAAGTGGGTTAGGGGTGACAATTCATTACAAAATTCATCAAATAAAATATCAGGAAATATTTAAAATCTCCCCAAAATTGATTGCACACCTCAGTCAAATCCGACTGTATCTCAATATTTCCCACACTCTCTCTCTCTCTCTCCCTCTTTCTATGTCTCTTTCTTTCCTCCTCTCCCACTCCTGCGCTCTCTATCTCTCTCTATTTTCCCCTCACTGTCTCTCCCATACTCTCGTTCTTCTCTCGTTCTCTCTCTCGGCCTCTTCTTCTCTGTCTCTTTCTGCCTGTTTTTCTCCCTCTTTCTCACCACCTTTCTTTCTCTCTCTCACACTTTCTCCCTCACTTACTCACTCTCTCCGTTTATCTCTCACTCTCCCTCTCTTTTTCTCATTCGCTCTCTGTCTCTCTCTCACACTGTGTCTAACTTTGTCTCTATCTTTGCCTCCCTCTCTCTTTTTTCTTCGCCTCTCTCTTTTTTCAAAGTTTCTCTCCCTCTCTCTCTCTCTCGCGCTCTCTCGCTATTTCTTTATCTCTCCAGCTGTGTCTCTATATCTCATTCCCAACTCTGCGCTCTGTCCCCCTGTCTCGTTGTATTTCCTCGTCCCCCTCTATTATCTCTCTCTCTCTCTCTCTTTCTCTCTCGCCCTCTGACACACGCTCTGTCTCTCTCCTTCTCCCTCTTTCACTCTCTCATACTCTCTGCCTCTATCTCTCTGCCACACCCTCCCTTTCTTGCCCAGCAACTATTTCCCCATTTCCATCTCCCTTCCTCCCTCAAGCCTCTCTCTCACACACTTTCTGTGTAGATATCTACGTGTGTGTCTTTACGTGTTTCTCTCTCTCTTTCTCTTCATTTTACACTCTAAAATTCCCTTGGTCAGTTTCGCTCCATCTTCCTCGCCCTCTCTGACCCTCTTTGTGTGTATGTCTGTGTGTGTGTGTGCGCGCGTGTGTGTGTGTTTGTGTGTGGTTGTGTGTGTGTGTGTGTGAGTCAGTGGGCCTATGTATCTCTCTCGCGCACTTCTCTGTCTCTTTCAATCTGTGTGTGTGTCTCTGTCTACCTTTCCGCCTCTCTCCCTCTCCTTCTCTGTCTATCTATCTATCTATCTATCTATCTATCTATCTATCTATCTATCTATCTATCTATCTATCTATCTATCTATCTATCTATCTATCTATCTATCTATCTATCTATCTATCTATCTATCTATCTATCTATCTATCTATCTATCCGCCTGCCTTCCTCTCTGTCTATCTGTCTGTCTATCTATCTCACAATTTTTGTTTCTTTCTCTCTCTCTTTTCTACCTCTTCTTCTCTTCTTCTGCGTGCCTGTTTCTCTCCCCCTCTATTTTTCCCTTTCTTTCTCTCAATCACTTTCTCTCTCATGTATGTTTATCTCCTTTTTTTTTCTGTCTCTCCCTCATTTTCTCTCTCACCGTCGTTCTCTCACTTTGTATCTATGTCTCAAACTCTATCGCAAACAATATGTCTAAATCTCTCTCTTCCTTTGCTTCGCTCTCTCTCCCTCTCTTTTCACAGAATGAGAATCACAGAATCACAGGAGTGCAGAAGAGGCCATTCGGCTCTTCGAATCTGCACCGACACGTGATAAACACTTGACCTAGCTACCTAATCACATTTACATGCACTTAGCCCCAGAGCGTTCATTGTTATGACGTGCCAACTGTTCATCCACGTGCTTTTTAATGGATGTGAGGCAACCCGCCTCCACCACCCTCCCAGGCAGCACATTCCAGACCGTCACCACCATCTGGGTAAAAACGTTTTCCCTCACGTCCCCCCTAAACTTCCTGCCCCGCACCTTGAACTTGTGTCAGCTCGGGACTGACCCTTCAACTAAGGGGAACAGCTGCTCCCTATTTCCCTGTCCATGCTCCATATAACGTTGTACGCCTCGATCAGGTCGCCCCTCAGCCTTCTCTGCTCCAATAAAAACAACCCAAGCCTATCCAACCACTGTTCTTAACTTAAATTTTTAAACCCAGGCAACATCCTGGTGAATCTCCTCTGCAACCCCTCCTGTGCAATCACATCCTTCCTATAATGTGGCGACCAGAACTGCACACAGTACTCCAGCTGTGGCCTCACCAGGTTCTATATAAGTTGAACATCAACTCCCTACTTTTGTAATCAATGCGTCGATTGATTAAGGCAAGTGCCCCAAAATACTTTTTCACCACCCCACTAACATGCCCCTGCACTTTCAGAGATCTCTGAACACAGACGCTAAGCTCCCTTTGTTCCTGAGAACTTCCTAGTCTCATGCCCTTCTTTGAATACTTACCTGTAAAATTAATCCTTCTCAAGTGTATCACCTCACACTTTTCATGGTTAAATTACAGCTGCCACTTAACTGCCCATTTGACCATCCCGCCTATATCTCCCTGTAGCACAAGATGCTCAATCTCTCTGTTAACCACCCGGCCAATCTTTGTGTCATCCCCAAACTTACTAATCCTACCCCCTACATAGTCATCTCTCACCTACACAAATGGCGAATAATAGGGGACACAGCAGAGATCCCTGTGGTACGCCACTGCATACTGGCTAAACTGCACACTCACTAAAGCAGCCTTCTGTCATCATCCTCCACCTCCTACAACTAAACCAATTTTGAATCCACCTCATCAAATTACCTGTATCCCATGTGCATATGCCTTCTTTATAAGTCTCCCATGTGCGACCTTGTAAACAGCTTTGCTGACATTCATATGAAATACATCAACTGCATTACCCTGAACAACACTCCTGGTCATCTCCTCAACAAATTCAGTCAAAGTTCTTAGGCATGACCTCCCTCTGACAAAGCCATGCTGAGTACCCCTGATTAAACATTGCCTCTGCAAGTGGAGATAGATTATTTCCTTCAGGTCTTTCTCCAATAATTTCCCTACCACTAACGAGAGACTCACCGATCTGTTGTACCCTGCCTTATCTCTACAATCCTTTAATAGCGGAATTGCATTAGCAGTGATAGAAGGAGATAACCAAAAGATGTCACAGACAAAAGAACAAAGAGGTGTTGAAGGTGGTGATATTATCTAAGAGAATGTGCTATTTAAAAATGGATAGCAGGACAAGCAAGGTAGCTCTAGTGGGGGTGGGGTCAAATAAGACTAAAATGTATAGATAAATAATCGGTGGAATACATTAAAAATAATGGAAATAGGTGGGAAAATAAAAATCTATATAAATTATTGGAAAAAACAAGGAGGAGGGGGAAGAAACGGAAAGGGGGTGGGGATGGAGGAGGGAGTTTAAGATCTAAAATTGTTGAACTCAATATTCAGTCCAGAAGGCTGTAAAGTGTCTAGTCGGAAGATGAGGTGCTGTTCCTCCAGTTTGTGTTGAGCTTCACTGGAACAATGCAGCAAGCCAAGGACAGACATGTGGGCAAGAGTGCAGGGTTACCATTTACCTGAAACTGAACTGGACAACTCGCATAAATACAAGGGCTACCAGAGCAGACGAGTGATTAAGAAGTTTGTGGAGAGTAACTCACCTCCTGGCCCCCCCAAATCCTTTCCATCATTTATAAAGCAAATGTCAGGAGTGTGATGGAATAATCTGCACTTTCCTGGAAAAGTGAACCTCCAACAATGCTGAAGAAGATTGACAACGTCCAGCGCAATCTGCTATCTCCAATATTTGCATAGGTACACCTCCTATTTTCTGAAGCATCTTTAAAACTTGACCTGTGTCACATCCACATTGGCATTGTTCATATACGCTCTTATCAGTTTGCAGAACAAGATAATTAAACGGCACATGATCAAATAGATTTTGGAAGTCGAGACAGTTAACATCACCAACACTATCCTCATCAATGTTTACATTTTTTCATCAGCAGCCTCGATCAATTTTAGTGGATGTGATGTTTCATCAAAATATGTGTCCTGCATTTCATATATTAATCGATTTTTCTCCCATATAATGATTTCTTAAATCCAGACGATAGCATCAAGAATTTGACTCATCAGCACTATTTTATTGACCCACTTGTAGTTACTTGAATTACTTTTCTCTTTCTCTCTCTCTCCATCTCTATCTTTAAATAATAGCATGTATGGTTTACAACCCTTCAATCCTCTGGCACTACCAGATATTCATGTGTGAAGAAAAGACAGTAGTCAGTTTCTCGATTATATTTACCTACCTTGCCTGAGCAAAATCCATACATAACGCACAGGCCTGGCAAATGGTCAGCTACTTTGTGAAACAACAGGTTTGAAAGTGGTGAACTGAAGCTGTTTGTTCAGTGACTTAATTAATGGCAGTCTCCATGGAGAATAATTGTGTGACTGGAGGCTTCCGCTCAGCTACTAATGCTGAACTCATTTCATTGTGTTATACGATAGTGTCAACGGGAACATCATCTCCGTCACAGAAATCAGCGGGTCAAGAGATGAGGATGAGGAGAGATCCGAATCTAAGGACAATAAATTTCTATTTTGCTAATAAGAATAGAGATCTATCCTATTGGTTTATAAATGTGTCTTATGATTCTCCTTGTATTACATTGGAATCTCGGAACTTTTATGCACTTAAGTTGACTCAACACTTTTACTGTTCCATCTTCGCAATTGTTAACGTCCCTGGTAAATTTCTAACAAGCTCTTAATTCTCTAAGCAATGCTTACTGTTCCTCTCAATTACTGTTCACTCCTTATTGCTGCTGATGCTCCTGCTGATCTCTGTCTAGAGTTATTAACTTTGAAAACCATTGCTAACTGCTGTAAAATTCATTCAATTTACTTCCTCATCTTCAAATCTGCTGGTGCTCATTTTAAGTCTCTGTTACCAATTGCTATATCGTTAAACCACGATACGTGGCGTTACCCATTTTTATTTATCTATCGCGACGATGGATGTCATTGTTTCCTGTCCAGGTCACAAAGTCTAATCTCTATAATTGGACTCACTTACATCCCTGGCCATTACCTCAGGGTGAACTACGCTTCTTTGCAACCTCAGCGAACGATTTAACGCTGAGATGGATTCCAAAACCACATCAGCTCTGTTACCAATCCTCTCTGCTATCACCTCAGTAACATTGCCCTCTATCTCAGCCCGCCTGCTGCATTAACTGGCCATGGTTATATCCAGATTCAGGTATTCCAAAGCGATGCTAGATAACCTCCTTGCCACAACACATATGAGCCACAGTGCGACAAAATCAAAGCTGCCCATACCCTAACAGTCACCAGCCCCCATTCGCCCCCTAATTACATAAAAACTGATCCAAATTATTTGCTGGTCTGGCAGCAACTGAATCTTACGTCTTCATTCATGTATTAAAATTCCTCCATGAAGTCGATCCTAAATTTGAGCCAATTCGTCTGTATCTCAGAAAATTATTACCCTTTGTTCGTGCAGCCCTTTTTCTAAAGTGTATTTCTTCACCCCTGTGCCGTTCTCCGGCTATTATTTGGGCATCATAGAGCCACTGGTGCCGTCGCTCTAAAGATCAGAAACCTTGAAATGCCACTGATCGCCATTGCCGTTGGCCAGAATGTGATGAAACACATTTGGAACGGTATTCAGCGCCTTTGAACTGCTGGAATTTGGTCCGTGCAAGTCCACGTACAGAAAGTGCAGGGTGGAGCTTAAGAAAATAATTAGGTGAGCAAAGATGGGACATGAGAAAGATCTGGCTGGTAAAAGTAGGGAAAATCCCATGGTATTCTATCAGCATATCAATGGGAAGAGGATAAACAGTGAAAGAGTAGGACCCGTCCATGCTTTCACTGTAAAGGGTTTTTTTTTTCTCCTTTCTGGCTGACAGGTGTCCTGGGCTCGTGCCAGCTGGGGTCCACAGAAAGCAAGCTGAACATACACCTCGGGCAACTGTCGATGAACTGCAATTGTCAGCTTCATCATTCGGGCAAGATTCTGACAAGCAATGCATTGCTCACAGTGGGATAGACGTGTGCAGCTGCTCTATTGTCCCAGTCTCGTAAGCTTGCTGCATGTGCACCAATAGTTCGCGCTCCTGATAAAATTCAAAGGCAGCGTCCGATCACTGGACAGCTCAGCTCTGTCCATGAGTTACACAGTTTAGTGGGCACCGTACCAGAGTCATTTCCTGGATTTTTGTCCTTTAGGATCAGTCCACTTTGGTCACTTAAAATTTGTAGAACGACGTTCTCCATTTGTGATAAAAGAAGGACTGCTGGAACATCGATTGTCAGTTACACAAAGCAGAGAAACAAGGTGCTCTTAAAATTCTCCAACTGAATATCGGACTCATCCTTATGAAAGTGAGGGTTATTATATCATCCCAAAATAGATTGCAGTATGATCTGAATGAGCATGCACTGTATATCTATATTGCTACCTCAAACACTAATGCATTATAACCTGTGTATCAAACGCTTGGTGCATCACTCCGCTGCACATAAGGCAATGTCAGAAATTATTATTTCTGCAATCTTCAGAATGCGTGTTAAATGTGAGATTTATTTTGAATCGCCAGGAACATCAATTCAACATGGTGACAACTAATGTTTCAAGTAGGACTCACCGCTTATGGATGACATAAATGGTGAACTAGGTATGGAAAATCAGCCTGAACTGTCGCCCAGACAAACTGTTAAGCGTTCGAATAAAATGTCCGCCACTGTAGCAATGACCGCACATCTCCAGGCTCTGCTGAAATTGGATGCACGAAATGTTCCAGATACTGAAGCAAAATGCAAATTGTTATATTGTGCTTTTCTGAAAGATATTAGCAATGGAGAGCAAATCAGCTATCTCCTTGACAAAAACAGAAATACCTGGAGAAACTCAGCAGGTCTGGCAGCATCGGTGGAGAAGAGCATAGTTGATGTTTCGAGTCCTCATGACCCTTCAACAGAACTAAGTAAAAATAGGAAAGGGGTGAAATATAGGGTGGTTTAAGAGGTGCGGGGTGGGGGGGCGGGTGTTGTGGGGATGGGGGTGATGGGACAAAGCGCCAGTGATAGCTGGAGATAACAAAAACATGTCACAGACAAAAGGACAAAGTGGTGTTGAAGGTGGTGATATTATCTAAAGGAATGTGCTAATTAGGGTAGAAAGCAGGACAAACAAGGTACAGATAGCCCTAGTGGGGGTGGGTTGGGGTGAAGAAATACCAAAAAAGCTAAAAGGTAGAGATAAAACAATGGGTGGAAATACATTTAAAAATAATGGAAATAGGTGGAAAAAGAAAAATCTATATAAATTATTGGAAAAAACAAAAAGGAGGGGGAAGAAACGGAAAGGGGGTGGGGATGGAGGAGGGAGTTCATGATCTAAAATTATTGAACTCAATATTCAGCCCGGAAGGCTGTAAGGTGCCTAGTCGGAAGATAAGGTGCTGTTCCTCCAGTTTGCATTGAGTTTCACTGGAACAATGCAGGAAGCAAAGGACAGACATGTGGGCAGGGTGGAGTGTTGATATGGCAAGCGACAGGGAGGTCTGGGTAATGCTTGTGGACAGACAAAAGGTGTTCTGCAAAGCGGTCACCCAGTCTGTGTTTGGTCTCTCCAATGTAATGGAAACCGCATTGGGAGCAACGAATGCAGTAGACTAAGTTAAGTGAAGTGCAAGTGAAAAGCTGCTTCAGTCGAAAGGACTGTTTGGGCCCTTGGACGGTGAGGACAGGGGAAGTGAAGGGGCAGGTGTTGCATCTTCTGCGGTTGCATGGGAAGGTGCCGTGGGAGGGGGTTGAAGAGTACGGTGTGATGGAGTAGTGTCTCGGAGGGAATGATCCCTATGGAATGCTGCCGAGGGTGTGAAGGGAAGATGTGTTTGGTGGTGGCATCATGCTGGATTTGGTGGAAATGGTGGAGGATGATCCTTTGAATGCGGAGGCTGGTGGGGTGTTAAGTGATGACAAGGGGGACTCTATCATGTTTCTGGGAGGGCCGGGAAGGTGTGAGGGCAGACGCGTCGGAGATGGGCCGGACACAGTTGAGCGTCCTGTCAACGACCTTGGGTGGAAAACGTCGGTTAAGGAAGAAGGAGGACATGTCAGAGGAAGTGTTTTTGAAAATGGCATCATCAGAACAGATGTGACGGAGGAGAAGAAACTGAGAGAATGGGATGGAGTCCTTACAGGAAGTGGGGTGTGAGGAGCTGTAGCCGAGGTAATTGTTGGGAGTCGTTAGGCTTGTAATAGATATTAGCGTACAGTCTATCACCTGAAATTGAGACAGAGAGCTCAAGGAAGGGAAGGGAATTGTCAGAGATGGACCACTTGAAAATGATGGAGGAGTGGAAATTGGAAGCAAAATTAATAAATGTTTCCAGGTTCCGACGAGAGCATGAAGCAGCACAGAAGTAATCATCAATGTACCGGAGAAAGAGTTGTTGGAGGGAGCCGGAGTAGGACTGGAACAAGGAATGTTCCATATGCCCCATAAAGAGACAGACATAGCTGGGGCGCATGCGGGTACCCATAGCTGCACCTTTTATTTGGAGGAAGTGAGAGGAGTTAAAGGAAAAATTGTTCAATGTGAGAACAAGTTCAGCCAGACGGAGGAGAGTAATGGTGGATGGGGATTGTTCGCGCCTCTTTTCGAGGAAGAAACGGAAAGCCACCAAACCATCCCGGTGGGGGATGGAGGTGTAGAGGGATTGGACGTCCATGGTGAAGAGGAGGTGGTTGGGGCCAGGGAACTGGAAATTGTTGACGTGACATAGGGTGACAGAGAAATCACGGACGTAGGTGGGAAGGGACTGGACAGGGGGAGAGAGATGGGAGTCAAGATAGCGATAAATGAATTCCGTGGGGCAGGAACAGGCTGACACGATCGGTCTGCCGGGACAGTCCAGTTTGTGGATTTTGGGTAGGAGGTAGAAGCGGGCCGTCCGTTGTTGGGTGACTATCAGGTTGGAAGCTGTGGAAGGAAGATCTCCAAAGGAGATGAGGTCAGTAACAGTCCTGGAAACTATGACTTGATGTTCAGTGGTGGGGTCATGGTCCAAGGAGAGGTAGGAGGAAGTGTCTGCAAGTTGACGCTCAGCCTCTGCGAGGTAGAGTTCAGTGCACCAGGCAACATCAGCACCACCCTTGTTAGCGAGTTTGATGGCAATGTTAGGGTTGGACCTGAGAGAACAGATTGCAGTAAGTTCAGAGAAAGACAGGTCAGAATGGCTGTGAGGAGCAGAGAAATTGAGACGACTAATGTCACGCCGACAGTTCTCAATGAAAAGATCAAGAGAAGGTAAGAATGCAGAGGGAGGGGTCCAGGTGGAGGGTGAATATTTAAGGTGGGTAAAAGGATCCATTGAATGGGGAGAGGACTCCTGCCCAAAGAAGTGAGTTTGGAGATGAAGGCGGCGGAAGAAGAGTTCAGCATCATGCCGAGCCCGAAATTCATTGAGATGAGGGCGTAAGGCTATGAAACCATGTCCTTTGCTGAGCACTCAACGTTCAGCGTCGGAGAGGGGAAGGTCAGGGGGTATGGTGATTACATGGCCGGGGCTGGGATTGGAAGATGGGATGGGGACAGCGGGAAAACCAGGGGTGGAGGGTCCTGGATGGGCGTTGGTGTCGATGTTGTTGGAGCTTGCGTTCCTTAGCACTTGAGAGAAAGAGAAAAAGTTTATTGTTGAGGCGTCGGATGAGACGAAGAATAAAATGAAACTGGGGGCACATGCAGCTTTGAAAAATGGTGCGGTGGTGCTGCTGGAGGGAGAGGTCGAGTGTGTTCATATGGCTGCGCATGGCACAGAGTGTGGATCACAGAATGCGACGGGAACAGCAATCCGAGGAACGTTGTATGTCCCAGAGATACCTGTAATCCTGGGTGGGTTCAAACATGAAGGATGGAATTTCAGTTGAAATCCACATGGGTTAAGCTGGAGACGGAGACAGTCAATGAGAAAGGAAATGTGGCTGTGAAAGCGGGTGTCAGTAAACACCTTTTCAAACACCAGGTGAGAAATGGAAAGCAATGAAGGTGAACAAGGCAAAAGAGAGATATGAAAAATGCTGACGGAGGGTAGAGCAAAACCTCTTCAAGGTAGGCATTTCTTTAAGAGATTTGGTAGTCAATTAAACACAGACATAAAAACAAAAACTGTGGATGCTTGAAATCCAAAACAAAAACAGAAACAGAAATACCTGGCAAAACTCAGCAGGTCTGGCAGCATCGGTGGAGAAGAGCACAGTTGACGTTTAGAGTCCTCATGACCCTTCAACAGAACTAAGTAAAAATAGGAAAGGGGTGAAATATAAGCTGGTTTGGCGGTGGGCGCGCGGGGGAGGTGGGGTGGTTGTTGGGACAAGAAGCCGGTGATAGGTGGAATAACCAAAATATGTCATAGACAAAAGGACAAGAGGTGTTGAAGGTGGTGATATTATCTAAAGGAATGTGCTAATTTAGGGTAGAAAGCAGGACAAACAAGGTACAGATAGCCCAAGTGGAGGTGGGGTGGTCTCTCTAAGACGGAAATATTGCATCCTTCTTTTCTGGAGGATGGTGCAGGTTTCTGAAGTCAGGAATTGTTCGTACTCGTGTTTTACAAACCGAACACAAGAACATACCCCCTCCCCTGTCTGGCAACCATCGCACACACCCCCACCTCCCGGCATGCCTGTCTGTCCCAGTTCCTGATTTTAAATGCATTAATTTGGTGTATATTGCATTTTATCCTTTTTATATCAACATGTTTCATTTCACTCTTCTCTGCATCTTTCAGGTGTCCATTCATTTCTCCAGTGACAATTGGTCTTCCTGAATCATTTTACTGTCCTTCTCATTGTTTATTAACATTTCTCACTTTCTAAACATTTGAAATATTTGCAAGTACTCGTGTTTGATTAAGCCCAAGGCAGTAAAACATATAAGAAGATCAGTGGGGCTAACACCGAGCCTGGGATCCCCCATGGACACTTATTCATAACCTGGAAAAAAAACAACCATTCTCCACTGCTCTCTGCTTTCTGTCGCAAAACCAATTTCAATGCCTGGCTGTTGTCAGCCTTTAATCCGATGTGTTTCATTTTTGGTTACAAGTCTGTTCTGTGGCGGATTTTGCAAGGCCAGGAAAATTGGCAATGTCTGTCAGGTGTAAGCTTGCATCATCAAATTTAACCAAACTTAATGATTTAATTCAGCCTGCACAGTCTGTATTGGTTCTCTTGAAGGTCCTAAATCGTCCCATTCTCTGGCTCCCTCCCGATCCCTGTATTTTTCTCCCTTCATAGTTTTGATTTTACTTTAAATTGGTTCAGAATCAATACCCACAATCCTATCAGCCAGTGGATTCCAAATCCACCGAACTCCGTAAGGTAAAACGATTTCCCTCCCATTAACTTTTTATATCAATCACCTTGAATCTGTGCCCTTTGGTAAACGGACTCTCAGCGACTGAAACTTAATATCTCCATTTAAATTATTTCACCACTCATAATTTTAAATAGCTCCGTCCAATTTCCTCCTAATATCCTGTGCTCTATGGAGAACAATCCCAGCTTCTCCACGTTATCCACGTACCGATAAAATCCCTCATATTGGGGGTAATTCTAGTAAACCTCATCTGTGCTCCCTCAAAATTTTCACATCCTTCCTGAAATGTGTAACCAAGCATTGCACATAAAATGCCAGGCGGAATCAAATTGGGCCTTGATTCAGGTTCTCCATGACTTCCTGTATTTTGTACTCTGTGTCTCAATTATAAAGCCCAGAATTCCACATACTTCACTAGCACATTTATTATCCAGCCCTGTCAACTTAAGAGTTTTGTTCACTATTACCGCAGGTCTCTCTGTTCTTGCACCCTCCATTGATATTCACAATTTAACTTGTTTTGTATCTCCATGTTCATCCTCCCAACATGACATATGTGAAACCTCTTTCATTCAAATAAAAGATTGGGTAGGCTGGATATTTGTTTTAAATCCGCACCCCAAACCCTGTCCCCCAACTCCATCCCTCTCCCGGTAACTGTTTCAGGCTGAACCAGACTATTCCAAAATTGGTGTAATACATTCACACTATCACTAAGATGGCCTATTTCCGCTTCGGGCAACATCGCCCGACTGTTTTGCATTAAATAAATACAGCACTGAAGTGGTTAAAGCATTGCTGCTCAGGAAACTTCAATAGAGAACAGGATCTAAGGAGAAATAATTCCCAATTTCTCCTCTATTCGTAACACATCTATCACACCTGGGTCCTGTCCACCCATGTTCCCCCATCACTACTCACTTCACCCATCAGCACGGTTAACCCCGATACCCTGTCACTGCTGGTTAGCACCATCACATATGTCGCCCCTGTCATTTCTGCCTCGCCTCTCTGCGACCAGTTCTTGTTATTTACTCTTTGCTTCATCCCATTGTAGCAAAGAAATTTCTCATTAGTTCTTTCATGTCCATTTATCACAATACATCACAGGGTTCTGGATCACCTCTCAATAACTTTTGATCAAGCTGGTAACGTTGCTCCCAGCCTGATGTAAAATGCCATTTTGTATTTCCATTCCTGACCGTTAAAACATTCACGATTGTGATCCACAAGTGCAAAAGTTGTGGTCTGTCCAAATGTCTCACTTGTTAACTAATGGTCATGTCAGTGGCAGATCTACTAGTCGTTATATTCGGCCTGATATTGAGAGACATTCCGACTGTTTATTGGGAACAGTATTATTTCCTGAAATCCATCCCCCTGTGTAACACCCATTCCATCCTGTTTTCTGCAGCCGCTGACTGTTCTGTCTTAACCTTCACCTTTCACCATTTGTTGCCAGATGCTGAAAGATAAATATGCCAATTAGAAAACAGCAGCTGTGATGCTGGGAACTGTGGCTGTGATGAACTGTTTAAAGAACATATTCTGGTCTATTATTTTAACGGGTGGGTATCAGCATTTGAACACCCCTTGGTTTGTTGGGGTAAAAAATTAAGTTCTGGAATCTCCGTGTTGGACCACAGTCGAATGCCTCCACAACATTCTAACCCCAGGTGTGCCATTGAACTGATACTGCTGTTCAACGTTTTCACTGTCAAACACATTTTAGTGACCAAGACAGCCCACATGAGACTGCGGGCTCACAGCAGTGGCGAGAGTTGCAGAGATGAAGAGTCTAAGGAAATCAATCAATTTTACTGTTTCTTATGTTGGGAAATTTCTTCCTCTTATGGGCAATGTTAATTCTTTATTCTAAATGGGGCAGGATGAAAATTTTGGGGTATTATTCTGTGCCTCAGCATTATTTTGTTCAGGATATGGCCTTCATGCAGAACCTGCTGCGTTCCTGCACAGGCACTGCGGTGTATGCCATGACCCCTACTAAGATCAGAGACCAAGAATGTGCTGAAATATCCGTTTACTATAATTCTTCAATTCATTAAGTGAAGCGAAGAACTTAATTACAGACTTCCCAGTCTTCTCTCGTTTTATTTGATATTTGCAGCTGGCGTACGGACTTTCACTTGGGGAACAGAGTCAGTCAGAATTTCCTGACAATTGTCATTTAATTTCATATTTCCAGCGGGATTAGCGGTTGGTTGTGGAGGGAAGGAAATCCACCACCGACACCTTTCCCGTCCAGTTGGCTGGTTCAATCCGACGACCACTATCTTAAATTTTGAAAGCATCAACCTTGTTCACCGTGAAAAAAAACACAGGAAAAGATGGAGTGAGACAGAGGGAAGAGGCTGACAAGGAGAGACAGAAACACAGGCGGAAAGAGAGTCAGCGAGAACGAGAGACAGAGGGAGAGAGGCAGGTATAGATGTACAGTGATAAAGAGAGTCAAGTAGAGGTAGAGAGATTGAAATAAAGGAGGGAATGAAATAGAGAGAGGAATAGGGGAAAGGAGAGATGACGAATTGGAATGGTGATAGACACAGGCAGAGAGACACAGAGCAAGAGAGAGAGAGAGGGAGAGAGAGACAGGGATAAAGGGAGTGAGAGATAGAAAGAGAGAAAGAGAGATAGAAAGACAAAGTGATTGTCAGAGAGAGGGAGAGGCAGAGAAAGAGAGATAAAGAGTTGCCAAGAAAGCTAAAAAGATGGAGAGAGTGAGAGAGCGGGACTCCGACAGACAGAGATGTAAAGAGGCAGAGGGAAAATAGAAAGAGAGAGTTAGACGGAGAGAGAGAGCAAGAGAGAGAGAGAGAGAAAACATTGGAGGGAGAGAGAAAGGAAAAGAGTGAATAAAGAGACATAATGATATGGAGCGAGAGAGAGATGGGAGGGAGAAAAATAGAGAGAAAGGGAGAGATACAGAGTGAGAAGGGAACAGAGACACAAAGTAGCGAGGCACCGAAATAAAGATAGTGCAGAGAGGGGAGGAGAGATGTAGAGAGAGAAAGAGAGAGAGACAGCGATAGAGAGAGGGAGAGAGAGATGCAAATAGACACAGGTCAGAGTTTTCTGTGCCCGTTGCTGTCGGGTGTGACATTAGGCCTGAGGTGACAAAGTGGCAGGAAGATCAAACCTCACTTTCACGCCGCTATGAAAACAAGTTGCAATCACCCGCTGCACGAGTCAATGCCAGGCCGTCTTTCCCACTGCCAGGTGCCTGGGAATTCATTTTAATGTCCCTGCAAATCATTATAGGCCATGTTCGTCAGATTCATCCCAGAACGTACGACCATCCAGGCAATCGCACCGACATGTTTCACAACTGAACATAAGGGACGAGCACCTGAGATCTGAACTGTGCTGGAGAATTTGAGTTTTGCTTGTCTACGTTATTTGGAGTAGAACTCGCGGCCATCAGCGCCAGACTTCGCAGGCAGCACCATGTCGCTTTTAGCCCGCGGCATGGGGGTGGGGGGGGCTCACAGGCTGCTCACTGCCTATAGTACAAGTGTAAAGAAGAGGTGTCTTTGCAACAGCAGCAGGGATAGGGCTTGCTTGGGGAAGGGGGAGAAGTGACCTCAGGCAAGGGAAGAGGCTGCAGGGCGAGGTCAGTGCTCGGGGAGGGGGCTATCAAAAGTGATGTATGAGGGAAAATGCTGGTGCTTGTATGTGGCCTTAAGATGGTCAGGGCTGAGGAGGCATTCTCCGGATTAGTTGAGGCCTGATGGAGATGTGAGGGTGTGTGGATCATTGTGAGTGGTGATGTCAACCGAATGGCTCTGACTGAGGTGCCAGTGAATGTGTGATGGCCTTGCGAGCGTTTAAAGATAAAATGATAATATGGCTGCCTTACTCTAGCGGCACGGATGAGATTGCGCGCCCTCCTTCTGCAGTGGGTGGCCAAAGCTTCCCGTAGAGCATTGGCACTGACCACCACCGTCACCCCTCACATGCTGGAGTTGTTCGATTGCTGCTCCTCCTGAGGCCAGAGTGGGTTGGAGGACCTCAGGTTCGGCCACCGAAAGGCATTCCAGTAACGGCCCACTGAACTCTTCTTGGCTTTCAGGACCATGTCTTCAGTGGTGGGATCCTGGTCTACAAGCACTGAGAACAGGATGCGCAGCTACATTTTATGTATGGCACCCGGAGGGAGGAAGCGGTCTGCTAACAGCACGGCGGAACATTCAGAGGCCACCCAGAAGCGAAAGGGCATGATCCCTCTGTCTGAGGACCATATGGCGTGAAAAGCTGCCACTGTGGCCGCCAGCGGGTGGGGAGGTGGATAAAGCTTCTTTTTTCCCACACACTACTGCACTTAGCGCAATCCTGTGCTAATTCTGCTCACAGAAGCGAAGTGGGAGAGCGAAATTGGTAGCGACACAAAGAGAGAGAGAGACAGAGGGGGAGCGCGTGAGAGCAAACATGGGAGGGAGATCGAAACGAAGAGAGATAGAGAGAGACAGATTGAAAGTGAAAAAAGCACGGCGATATTGAGAGAGACAGGCTGGGATAAGAGTCAGACTGAGGAAGTTGCAAAGAGAGATTTAGACAGAGGGTGGGCCAAATATTCCGGGAAATAGAGAATGAGTGAAGCTGCCGCAAACACATGCACACATATCCACAGATGCAAACACATACACAAAGGAAGTGAGAGAAAGACCATAAGAAATAGGCGCAGAAATTAGACCATTCAGACAATCGAGTCTGCTCCGCCATTCAATCATGGCTGATAAGTTTCTCAACCCCATTCTCCCGCCTTCTCCCCGTAACGTTTGATCCCCTGACCAATCATGAACTTATCTATTTCGGTCTTAAATACACTCCTGGCCTCCACAGCCATCTGTGGCAATGAATTCCATAGATTCACCACTCTCTGGCTAAAGAAGTTTTTCCTCATCTTTGTTCTGAAAGGTCTTCCCTTTATTTTGAGGCTGTGCCCTCGAGTCCTAGACTCTCCTACTAATGGAAACATCTGCTCCACGTCCACGCTATCCAGGCCCTTCAGTATTCAGTAAGTTTCAATCAGATCCCCCCTCATCCTTCTAAACTCCATCGAGTATACACACTGAGTCCTCAAACGTTCTTCATATGTTAAGCCTCTCATTCCTGGGACCATTCCCGTGAACATCCTCTCCAGGGCCAGAATACCCTTCCTGAGAAACGAGGCCCAAAATGGCTCACAATATTCTAAATGTTGTCTGACCAGAGTCTTATAAAGCCTCAGCAGCACATCCCTGCTTTTATATTCTAGTCCTCTCGAAATAAATGACAACATTGCATATGCCTTCCTAACTACAGACTCAACCTGCAAGTTACCCTTATGAGAATGCTGACTAGGGCTCCCAAGTCCCTTTGCACTCCAGATTTCTGAATTCTCTACCCATTTAGAAAATAGTCTATGCCTCTATTATTCCTACCAAAATGCATGACCTCACACTTCTCCACGTTGTATTCCCTCTGGCACTTATTTGCCCATTCTTCTAACCTGTCTAAAACCTTCTGCAGCCTCCTCGCCTCCTCAATACTACCTGTCCCTCCACCTATCTTTGTATTATCTGTAAACTTAGCCAGAATGCCCTCAGTTCCTTCATCTAGATCATTAATGTATTAACTGAAAAGTTGTGGTCCCTTCATTAACCCTTGCGGAACTCCATTAGTTACCGTCCGCCATCTATAAAAGGACCAACTTATCCCCATTCTCTGCCTCCTGCTAGACAGCCAATCTTCTTTCCATGCTAGTACCTTGCCTCTAACACCATGGGCTCTTATCTTACTGAGCAGCCTCCTGTGCGGCACTTTGTCAAAGGCATTCTGGAAGTCCAAGTAAATAAAATCCATTGGCTCTCCTTTACCTAACCTACTCGTTACCTCCTCAAAGAATTCTAACAGATTTGTCAGGCATGAACTCTCCTTGATGAAACCATGCTGACTTTGCCCTTTTTACCATGCACTTCCATGTAGTCCGAAATCTCATCCTTCGTAGTGGACTCTAAAAACTTACCGAAGTCAGGGTAATAGGCTGTAATTTCCCGTTTTTTGCCTCACTCCCTTCTTAAACAGGGGGGTTACATTAACGATTTTCCAGTCCTCTGGGACCCTCCCAGACTCCAGTGATTTCTGAAAGATCACCACTAACGCCTCCACTATCTCTTCTGCTATCTCCTTCAGAACTCAGGTTGTAATCTATCAGGTCCAGTAGATTTATCCACCTTCAGACCTTTCAGTTTTCCTAGCTCCTTCTCCTTGGTAATTTTCACCATACTCACCTCTGCCCTCCGACTCTCTTAAATTTTGTGGATGTTATTCGTGTCTTCCACCGTGAAGACTGAACCAAAGTACCTATTCAGTTCCTCCGCCATTTCTTTGTTCCCCATTACTACTTCTCCAGCGTCATTTTCCAGTAGCCCAATGACCACTTTTGCCTCTCTCTTACCCTTTATACATCTAAAAAAAAACTCTTGCAGTCTTCTTTTATATCACTGGCTAGTTTACGATCATATTTAATCTTATCCCTCGTTATTTCTTTTTTAGTTGTCCTCTGTTGGTGTTTGTAGGCTTCCCAATGCACTGGCTTCCCAAAGCTCTTGGCCGCATTGAATGCTTTCTCTTTAGCTTTTATGCTGTCCTTGACTTCCTTTGTCAGCTGTGGCTGCCTCGTCCTCCCTTTAGTATGCATCTTCTTCCTAGGGATGAATTTTTGCTGTGCCTCTCAAATTACTCCCAGTAACTCCTGCCATTGCTGTTCCACAGACTTTCCTGCGAGGCGCATGTCCCAGTCAATTCTGGGCCCCACCACAAGCTGCTGCAAAAAGCCATCTCGTAAACATAGCACACTTCCTTTTCTTGGGATCCTCTACGAACCTCATTTTCCCAGTCTACCTATATATTGAAATCCTGCAAGATCACTGTAACCTTGCCTTTCTTACACGCCTTTTCTATCTCCTGGTGTATATTTTGCCCCACATCCTGACTACTGTTTGGAGACTTGTACATAACTCCCTTTATGTTTTTTTTTACCTTTCCGGTTCCTCAACTCTACCCACACAGATTCTGCATCATCTGACCCTACGTCGCTTCTTGCTCTCGATTTAATTTCATTTCTTGCTCACAAAGCAACCCTTCGTCCTCTGCCAACCTGCCTATCTTTTGAATAGGATGTATATCCTTGGATATTTAGCTCCCAGTGCTGATCCCCTTGCAGCCATGTCTCCGTGATGCCCACCACATCATACCTGCCAATTTCAATCTGCGCCAAAAGCTCATTTACCTTATTTCATATACTGCATGCATTCAGATACAACACCTTCAGTCCGGTATTTTCCATCCCCCTTCTCATTGTCGTCCCTTTATCTGATGTGCTTGAATTTCTATTCCTAGCCCTTTCCAAACATAAGATAGAGAGGAAGAGAAGGGCAGATAGCAAAAGAGATGGCGGGAGAAAGACAATAATAGAGAGAGAGTAAAATACAGTGGGAGGATTAGAGAGAGTCAGAGATAGCGATAGAATGGCAGAGAGGGGGAGAGACAGAAAGCGTGTAAAGCGTGAAACAGAGAGGGAGGCGGAGAGAAATAGAGAGCTTGCAAAAAGAGTGAGAGGGAGGGAGATAAGTAGAGAAAGTGCGAGAGGTCGACACACACACACAAACACACATACACAAACAGAGAGAGAGAGTGGAGAGAATGAGACAAAGAAAGCGAGAGGCAGACATAGAAGTAGATTGTGAATGAGGCGGGGAGAAAGAGAGACACAAACAGAAAGACAGAAAGAGGGAGACAGAGAGTGAGAGGCAGAGGAAGGCAACAGTGAGATGGGGACAGAAAGTGAGAGAAACAGAGAAAGCGTTAGAGATGCAGAAGCAGAGAATTCTGGACACACAGAGAGAGATAGAGGTAGAAAGAGAGCCAGAGAGAAAGAGCGAAAGCGAGAAGTGGAGACAGAGGCAGAAAGAGAGAGAGAGAGAGAGAGAGAGAGAGGGAGGGAGAAACACATACATACACATAAACATACAGAGAGAGTGAGAATGGGAGGGTGAGAGAAACCAAGAGAGGCAGAGAGAGACGGACTGAGGGAGAAAGGATCACACAAAGAGAGAGAAGGAGAGAAAGTGAGGGAGAGGGTGTGGGGAGGGAGAGATGGATAAAAACAGAAAGGGACAGAGAGTTAGAGGGTGGGCAGAGGCATCGGCACAGAGGGAGAGGCGGAGAAAGAGAGAGACAGATATAGAATGATATATAAATGTAGAGAGTGAGGGAGAGATGGGCAGAGAGGCAGACAGAGGAATTGGCAGAGGGAAAATAAGCAGGGAGATGGAGATTGCGAGAGAGAGAGGGAGAAGGAGAGAGACAGGGTTGTGGAGCGAGGCAGTGAATAAGGAGGTGGAAAGGGACTGACAGAGGGATGCAGAGTGATAAGGAGTAACTTAGACTAAGAGACACAGCGCGAGAGACACCCAGAGAGGGAGGAAGAGAGAGAGAAAGGGATAGAGAAAAAGAAAGGCAGGCAGAGAGAATGAAAGAGCGAAAGAGGGAGAAGAAGAGAGAGAATGTGCGTGTGACAAAGAGAAAGAAATAGAGAGAGTAAGAGATATTGAAAAAGAGAAGGGGGAGAAAAGAGAGAGAGACAGAGGGAGAGAGAGTTTAACACAAAGAGCGAGAGAGAGAGAGGGAAAGAGAGAGAGAGAGAGAATGAGGCAGAATAACAGAGAGACAGAGTGAGAGATAAAAGGATAGAGAGAGAGGAAGAGAAACAGAGAGGGACAGAGATAAACAGAGAGGAAGATACAAAAGGAAATTTAGATTGTGGGAGGCAGAGTCCGGAAGAGAGAATCACGTACACAAAGGGGTAACCACACAAAGAACGAGAGGGGGATGAAGGGAGAGAACGATCGAAAGGGAGAAAAATAGTGAATATGCTGGGAAGGAAAGAGAGGGTGAGGCAGAGAGAGAAATAGAGCGAAAGAAAAAGAGAGAGTGATAGAGGGACAGGCAGAGAGAATGGGAAAGTGAAAGATGGAGAAGAAGGGAAACTGAGTGTATGACATCGGGTGAGAGACAGAGAGAGAGAGAGAGAAAGAGAGAAAGATAAAAAAGAGAGGGGGGCAAAGGTAGAGACAGAGTTAGGTACACAGTGTGAAACAGAGTCCGAGATTGAAAGGGACAGAGGAAAAGTGAGAGGTCGACGCAGAGAGAGAGAGAGTTGGAGAGTGAAGAGGTGGAGAGAAAGTGAGAGAGAGAGTGAGAGAGAGAAAGAAAGAGAAGGATATATTGAGAGACAACAGACAGGGAGAGGCAGAGAAGAAGGGACAGATAGAGAGAGATAAAAGAGAGAGAGGCAAAGAGAGAGAGACAGAGTTAGGCACACAGTGCAAGGCAGACGCTGAGAGAGAATGAGACAGAGAGACAACGTGAGATATAGGCGCAGAGAGAGATTTGGAGAGTGAGAGAGATAGAAAATAGTGAGAAATAGTGAGAGAGAAGGAAAGGGAAGGAGAGAACGAAATAAAATTAGACAGGGATAGGCAGAGAAGAACACGCAGGAAGAGAGAGAGAGAGAGACTGAAATATACAAATGGAAGTTTAGCAAACCAAAAAGAAAGAAAACGAGAGTGAAAGAGGGAAACAGAATAGAGGGACAAAGAGAGAGATAGACTGAGAATGAGGGTGAGAGAGTAATGCAGAGAGAGACAGGGTTTAGATCCGCAGAGGGAGCTGTAGAGAGAAAGAAAGGGAGAGGGAGGCATAGAGATAGGAACGAGGAAGAGAAAGAGATAGTTAGAGCAATAGAGCAAGAAAGAACGAATGAGAGCTAGAGACACAGAGAGAGGCACAGAGAGATAGAGAGAGAGCCAGGCAGACTTACAAACACAGTGAGTGTGCGAGAATAAGGGGGAGACACAGAGAGACGGAGTGCCACAGAGAAAGACAGAGAGAGGGAGATGGCAGAGGTACAAAAAGACTGAGATCGTTACATAAGTCGGTAGACAGGTGGAGTGGCAGACAGATGGATAGATTGACAGATGGATAGGTAGATAGATGGATACATAGGTAGATGGATAGATAGAAAGATGGATAGGTAGGCAGATGGATAGACAGATAGATAGACAAACAGATAGATAGATAGACCGGAAGACAGACAGGCAGACATACACACACACAGATAGACAGACCGATAGATAGATAGACAGACAGGCAGGTAGAGGGAGAATGACGGAGAAGGAGAGCAAGGTACGTGGAAAGACAGACAGAGATAGAAAAACACAGATTCAAAGAAAGAGAGGAACTTGAGAGAGAGATAGAGACCCACAGACACACAAACACACACTCACAGAGAGAGAGAGAGAGAGAAAGAGAGAGAGAGAGAGAGAGAGAAAGAGAGGTGTAGACATATAGGCAGAGGAAATTTTAGATGGTGAGAGGCAGGGGCGAAGAGAGAGAAACATGTACACACACAAACGTAACAACCCACAAAGAAAGAGAGAGAGAGAGAGAGAGAGATACTGCGATCAAAATGGAGAAAAGGAGAGAGTTGCTGGGAGAGAAAGAGAGGGTGAGGCAGATAGAGAGAGAGAGAGAGAGACAGGCAGAGAGAATGAGAAATTGAAAGAGGCAGAAGGAGAGAGACAAATTGTGTGACATAGCCGAGAGAGAAAGAGCTAGAGAGAGGGAGAAAGAGAGAGTGAGAGAAAGAGAATAGATAGAGAGGGGGAAACGCCAGAGTGAGGGAGACACAGGGAGAAGGAGAGAGTGCGAATTAGAGACACAGTGAGGGGGACACAGAGAGAGAGTGAGAAAAAGGGAGAGAGATTGAAAAAGAGGGAAGGGGATAAAAAGAGACAAAGACAAAGAGAGAGGCACAGTTAGAGATAAAGCAAGACAGCGAGGCAGACAGAGAGAGGCAGAGCGAAAATGAGACAGAGAGACAGAGTGAGAGATAGATGCAGAGAGAGAGAAAGAGAGAGAGCGATATAGCATTTGACAGAGGAAGTGAGAGAGAAATAAAGGGAAGCAGAGTGGGTGAGGCTCGCAGACAGGCAGAGGCAGAGAAGAAGTGGCAGATAGAGAGGAAGAGAAAGAGAGCGTGAGACCATGAAATAGACAGAGGGGAGTTTAGTAAGCGAGAACGAGAGAGAAAGTTAGAATGAAGGAGGTAAGGACAACAGAGAGACACAGAGAGAGAGACTGAGGAGGGCAGAAGAGTGATGCAGAAGTAAGCATGCAGAGGGAGAGATAGAGAGAAAGAGAGGGAGGTAGAGAAGGTAAGAGAGTAAAGTGGAAGAGAAAGCGACAGTGAGCGCCAGAGAGCGACAAGGAAAGAGTGAAAGATAGAGACACAGAGAGTGTAACAGAGAAGGAGAGCGAGAGAGAGAGAGACAGACAGGCAGACAAAAACAGAGAGTGTGTGAGAGGTGGAGAGGAATAGAGAGGGAGAGAGCGTGAGACAGAAATACAAAAAGACATAGAAAGACAGATAGGCAGACAGACAGATATGTAGATAGCTAAATGGATAGAGAATGATAGATAGATCGATAGACAGATAGATAGACAGATGGATGGATGGATGGTTAGATAGACAGACAGACAGACAGATAGACAGAAAGAAAGTTAGATAGACAGATTGATAGATAAACAGATAGACAGAAAGAAAGTTAGATAGACAGATTGATAGATAGATAGATACACAGACAGACAGGGAGACAGAAAGGCAGATGGAGGGAGAGGGACTGATAAGGGAAGCAAGAGAAGCGGGAAAACACACAGAGATACACACACAGATTGAGAGACAGAAAAACGTGAGGGAGAGTGATAAAGACCCACCGACACACACACACACACATACAGACACACGCGCACACAGACACACACATATACTCACACACAGAACAAGTGGAGAGATGGGGAGAAAGAGATAAAGGAAATTATAGTGTGAGAGGTAGAGGACAGAAAGAGAGAGGCACGTACAAACAAACATGTCAGCACACGCATCAAAAAAGTGGGAGAGGGCAGAGAGAGAGAGGGCGATCGAAAGGGAGCAAAAGAGAGAGTTGCTTGGAGAGAAAGGGTAAGGCAGAGACAGAGTGAAGCAGAGAGAATGAGAGAGTGAAAGATGGAGAAGGAAAGAGGCAGAGTGCATGGCAAAGGGCGAGAAAGCGAAAAAGAGAGAAAGTGAGTGAGACAGAGACAATATAGAGAGAGGAAGAAGCGCACTGAGAGAGGGGGACAGAGGGAGGAGGAGAGATTGAAAGTTGGAGACACAGCAAGAGAAGGCGAGAGAGGGAGAGGGAGAGAGAGAGAGATAGATGGAGAGAGAGAGATAGAGAGAGAGAGGCAGATATAGCACAGTCAGACAGAGAGACTGAGAAAGAATGAGACAGAGAGGCAACATGAGCGCTAGCGGCAGAGAGAGAGTTGGAGTGAGAGAGAGAGAGAGTTAGAGAGAGAAATTGAGAAAGAAAGTGAGAGAGAGAAAGAAAGGGAATGAGAGAGCGAGAGACAAACAGGCAGAGGCAGAGAAGAAAAGGTGGACAGAAAGAGAGAGACACTGAATTAGACAAAGGAAAGTGTAGCAAGAGAGAAAGAGAAAGGATGTAAAAGTGGAAGAGGGAAAGAGAACAGAGAGGCAATGAGTGAGGTGGACTGAGAAGGAGCACGAGAGAGTGAGGCAGATAGAGACAGAAAGATAAAAGCACAGAGAGAAAGAGCAGGAGAGAAAGAGACATTGAAAGAGAACAGAGGAACAGAAAGAGACAGCAAGAGCCATAGAATGGAAGGGAATGAGAGAGAGAGAAACACAGTGAAAGTGAGACTGGAAGAGAGAGAGGGCGGGGGGTGGGGGGAGGGTGGGGGAGAGTTAGGCAAACTGAGAGTGTGTGCTAGAGGGGGAGAGAGACAGAGAATGATAGAGTGGAAGAAAGAGAGAGAGAGGGAGAGATTGAGAGAGGGAGAAGACAGTGATACAAATGGAGAGAGATGGGTATATAAATAGATAGACAGACAAACAAATAGACAGACAGACAGACAGACAGACAGACAGATAGATAGATAGATAGATAGATAGATAGATAGATAGATAGATAGATAGATAGATAGATAGATAGATAGATAGATAGATAGATAGATAGATAGATAGATAGATAGATAGATAGATAGATAGATAGATAGATAGATAGATAGATAGATAGATAGATAGATAGATAGATAGATAGATAGATAGATAGATAGATAGATAGGTAGGTAGGTAGATAGATAGATAGGTAGGTAGGTAGGTAGATAGATAGATAGGTAGGTAGGTAGATAGATAGATAGATAGATAGATAGATAGATAGATAGATAGATAGATAGATAGATAGATAGATAGATAGATAGATAGATAGATAGATAGATAGATAGATAGATAGATAGATAGATAGATAGATAGATAGATAGATAGATAGATAGATAGATAGATAGATAGATAGATAGACAGACAGACAGGTAAAGGGAGAAGGACTGGCAAGGATAGAAAGAGGGGGAGAAAGACAGACATAGATACATGCACAGGTTGAAAGAGACAGATAAAAATGAGGAAGAGAGATAGATATCCACGGACACACATACACACACTCAGAGAGAAAGAGAGGGAGAAAGAGATGGATAGAAAGGGAAAAACATATTTTTCAATTGTGAGCTGGAAAGGATACAGCTAGAGAAGCCCGTACACATACGACGGTAGATAATCACACAGAAAGAGAGGGAGAGAGAGGGCGATCAAAGGGGAGAAAAAAAGAGAATTGCTTGGAGCGAAAGAGAGAGAGAGGCAGGCGGACAGACAGAGTGAATGAGTGATTGAAAGTGAGTAAAGGAGGGAAGCAGATTGTGTGTCATAGGGCGAGAGAGAAAGAGAGAGAGAGAGAGATAGAGAATGGGGGGGGGAATAGAGTTAGTGAGAGAAAGAGAATTGAGAGACAGGCGGGAATAAACCTTGTGAGGGGGACAGAGGGAGACGGAGGGAGTGAGATTTAGAGACACAGCCAGAGAGAAAGAGAGAGGGAGTGGGAGAGGGGGTGGGGTTTGGGGGGCGGTGGGGGTTGGGGGGGGGTGTGGGGGAGTGTGAGGGATGGAGAGAGAGAGAGAGAGAGGAGAAACATTGAAGGAGAGAGAGGGGGAGAGAAAGGAAAGAGAGAGAGGCAAAGAGAGACACGGAGTTAGAAATAAAGCGTGAGAGTGAGGCAGAGAGAGAGAGAGACAGAGAGAGAATGAGACAGAGGGACATAGTGAGAGATAGGCACAGAGAGAGAGAGAGGAGAGAGAGAGAGAGACATAGACAGAGAGAGAGAGAGAGAGGTGGAGGGAAAAATACTTATGGTATTTTAGTGTGTGAGAGGCACAGGCAGAGAGAGAGAAAAACACGTACACATAGACACACAAAGACACTGACACAGAAAGAGAGAGAGGGCTGAGAGAGAGAGGGCGACCAAAAGGGAGAAAAATAGAGTGTTTCTGGGAGAGAAAGACAGGGTGAGGCGGAGAGAGGGAGAGATAGATAGAGACAGGTAGAGAAAATTAGAGAATAAAAGAGGAAGAAGGAGAAAGGCAGACTGTTTGACAGTGTGCGAGTGAAATAGAAAGAGATAGAGGAAGAGAATAGAGAGAGAGACGGAAATGTACCGAGGAAAGGAGACAGAGAGAGAGAAAGACAGCTGAGATTTTGGGACACAGTCAAAGAGACACGGAGAGAAAGAGAGAGGGAGACATTGAAAAAGAGAGAGGGCGACAGAAAAAGAGAGAGGCAAAGAGAGAGAGAGTTAGAGACAGTGTGATCGAGAGGTAGAGAGAGAGACAGAGAGAGAATGAGACCAAGCGATAGAGTGAGAGACAGGCGGAGTGAAAGAGAGAGAAAGAGAGATGAGAGAGAGGAAGAGAGTTGGAGAGAAAAAGAGAAAAGACATTTTAGAGTGCGAGAAGCAGAGACAGAGGCAGACAAACACGTGCACGCACACACACACACACACACACACACACACTGACACAGAAAAGAGAGCGAATTTTACAGTCTGTGTTGCAGAGAAAGAGGCAGAGAAATACGTACACGCACACACACACACACACACACACACACACACACACACACACACGTAGACAGTGACACAGAAAAGAGTGAGAGGGCTGAGAGAGGAAGACCGAATGGGAGAGAAAGAGTGAATTTCTGGGAGAGAAAGAGAGTGTGAGGCAGAGAGAGAGAGAGAGAAGATAGAGATAGTGAGAGAAAGATAATTGAGGGAGAGGCCGGAATGCAGCGAGTGAGGGAGGCAGAGGGAGATGGAGGGAGTGAGATTTAGAGACACCGCAAGAGAGATGGAGAGAGTGTGTGTGTGGGGTGGGGGGGGGGGGTGGGGGGGGTGGGGGGGGGGGTGGTGTAGAGAGTGAGAGAGAGAGGCAAAGAGAGAGACAGGGTTAGACACAAAGTGTGAGAGTGAGAGGGAGACAGAGACAGAATGAAACAGAGAGACAGAGTGAGAGAAAGGCTGAGAGAGAGAGGAGAGAAAGAGAGATAAATGTAGAAAAAGAGACAAAAGGAATTTTACGGTGTGAGAGGCAGAGACACAGAGAGAGAAACATCTACACACACACACGTAGATACTGGCACAGAAAGAGGACGGGGGCCGAGAGAGAGGGCGATGGAAAGGAAGAAAAAGAGAGTTGCTGGGAGACAAAGGGAGGGTTAGGCATAGAGAGAGAGAGAGAGAGAGACAGGCAGAGAAAATGAGAGATGAAAGAGGAAGAAGGAGGGACGCAGACTGTTTGACACTGTGCGAGAAAAAGAGAAAGAGAGAGAGAATTGAGAGAAAGGCGGAACTGCACCTAGAGAGGGAGACAAAGGGAGGAAGAGATATGAGATATTGAGACACAGCGAGAGAAAGAGAGAGAGAGATGGACGGAGAGAATGATAAAGAGGGCGAGGGAGAGAGAGAGATAGAGAGACATTGAAAAAGAAAGAGTTGGCAGATTAGAGGGAGAGAGGCAAAGAGAAAGACAGAGTTTGACAGAAAGGGTGAGGCAAAGGTAGGGAGAGGGAAAGAGAGAAAAAGAATGAGAAGGAGAGATAAAATGAGAGACAGATGGAGGGAAAGAGAGACAGAGAGCGATAGAGGAGAGAGAGGGAGAGAAGTGAAGAGAAATAGATAAAGGGAATTTTACAGTGTGAGAGGCAGAGACAGAGGCAGAGAAACACTCACACACACACATGTCGGCACCCACACAGAAAGAGAGAGAGAGAGGGGGGGCTGAGAGAGAGAGGGCGCTCGAAACGGAGAATAAAAGGAGAGTTCCTTAGAGAGAAAGAGAGGTTGAGGCAGAGAGAGAGAGAGAGAGAGGGAGAGAGGCAGAAAAAATAATAGAGTGAAATAGGGAAGTGAAAGAGAATGTCTTACATAGGGCTAGAGAGAAAGAGAAAGGGTGGGAGTCATAGGGTGGAAGAGAGAGAGTGAGAATTAGATAAACAGCGAGGGAGACACAGGGAGAGAGAGAAGGAGAGAGACAGATAGGCATTGAAAAAGAGAAGGGGGGAGAAAAGACAGAGAGAAGCAAAGAGAGTGGCAGAGTGAGACACACAGTGTTAGAGAGAGACAGAGAGAGATAGAGAGAGGGAGAGAGAGAGCGAAAGTGAGAGAGAAAGTGAGAGAGAGAAAGAAAGGGAAATAGAGAGTGACAGATAAGCAGAGGCAGAGAAGGAGAGGCAGAGAGATAGAGACAGGCAATGAAACAGACAAAGGGAAGTTTAGCAAGCAATAAAGAGAGAGAACAGAAAGTGAAAGAAACAAAGAGAACAGAGAGACAAAGGGAGAGAGACTGAGAAGGAGGCTGAGGGAGGGAGGTGAAGAGAGATTGGCACGCAGAGGGAGAGATGGAGAGAAAGATGGGGATAGAGAGATAGATAGAAGAAAGAGGAAGAGGAAGAGACAGCAGGAGCGATACAACGAGAAGGGAAGTGTGAGAGATAGAGACAGAGCGAGAGAGGCATAGAGAGATAGAGTTAGAAAAAATGAGAGAATATGCGAGAGAGAGGTGGAGGGAGGCAGAGAGTGATAGAGTGTCAGAGAGCGACAAAAACACAGAGATAGATAGATAGATAAATAGATACATAGATAGATATGTACATAGAAAGAAAGAAAGATAGATAGATATATAGACAGACTGACAGACAGGCAGATAGGAGAGGAACAGAGAAGGAGATCGAGAGAGGCAGAAATACAGACATACATACACTTATACAGATTGAAAGAGCATGAGAAACGCGAGAGAGCGAGGGACACCCACCAACACACACACACATACATATGCACACCAACGGACACACACACATTCACACAAAGAGAGAGAGAGGGAAGAGAAAGATGAAGAGAGAGGAAGAGAATCAGGGAGGGAGACCGAGAAAGATGGAGAGAGAAGCAAAGAGAGTCAGAGAGAGAAGGAAAGAGGCAGAGAGAGTGAAGGAGGGAAACAGATGGATTGAGAGAGAAAGAGAGAGAGAGAGAGTGATTGGGAGTGAAAGTGAGAGTGGGGAAGTGAGAGGTAGAGAAACAGATAAAGGGAGAGCGAGAGCCAGAGAGAGATAAACAGAGCGGAAGAACAAGAGAATGGGGGAGACAGTGAGCGAAAAAAAAGCAGAGAGAGAGAGAGATAAAGAGTGCAAGAGTGACAAAGGGGGAAAAGAGAGAAACACAGAAGGAGTGAGAGAGAGAAACGTGCTGAGAAAAAGAGACACAAATAGATGGGAAGAGAGAGAGAGATCGTGAGATAGATACGCATTTGATTGAGGTGTGGACTGAATTTTTGGGAGATTTTAAATATTTCCTGATAACATAATTGTTTGAATTTAGTCGTAAATTGACACCATAAACCCACTGTAATCGCATAACTGAATGTCAATTGTAAAACAGGGCGGCTAAATCCCAGGGTGGAATAGAACAGCGTGGAGAGAGGCACTCTAACATTTTTTATTTAATCAATAAATGGTAACAGTCAAGTGACGGATATCACTGAAACAATAGGGAATCTAGAAATGGGACTGATGTTGTTTGAGTGGACAGCATATTATCCGGGTGAATACAGCTCCTGTTTGTTTAATAGTTAATTAATTTGATAAGTAAAGTCCAGTCTTTGGAACCTCGCAGCTCCATTTAAAAACGAACATATTGTTTCACTCAGCTCAATGTCATAATCTCTTTGTTCATTTTTTAAAACATGAATTGAACGATGTTGCAATTTCAACGTCCCTGAGGTGATCCCACAGGGTATAAATTAAAGGCTTTGGGAGTGTGTCACCTCAGCGTTTAAGACACAGAGATTACCAGCAGCAGAAAGGGGCACATCACTTCGCATTGAATCGATGGAACCAATTTTTGTGGCTGAGAAAATATTCTACCCAATCCTTGCTGTTATAGGTGCTCCTGGTGAGTTACCATAACTACTGAACTTGTGCAGATCTGTATGTGAGCTGCTCTCTCATTTTAAACTGTGACTGAAAATATTACATGCTGATCTGGTGGTCACTGTTAAGATACACCAAATCAGCGATATAATTTGCTGAATACAAATGTCTGGAAATGTCTCTGCGGCTTTATTTAATTTTGTCAAATGAAAATACGCCTTTGTTTGTAACTCACAGGCTCTCTGATTAATTAAGTCTTAATATTCTTTGGAAACGTTAAATTAGACCTCAGTGAAGGGAAAGTCTCTGAATGAAGGTTTAGTGGTAGTCAGAGGAAAATCACCAAGAGTGTGGGTCAGTAAACAGAGTGGAATACATGGCCCCAGTGACCATGTATTACTGTGTCTATCTGCCAGTGTAGAATTGTACTGAGTGTGCATCAGTAACCAAATTGGAATACATGACACCAGTGACCATGTATTACAGGGTCTATCTGTCAATGTAGAATTGCACTGATTGTGGGTCATTAATCAGAGTGGAATATCTGGCCCCAGTAAACACTCATTCACTGACTGCATCTGTTAGTGTCAAATTGTGTTAAGTTTGGGTTAGTAACCAGAGTGGAATATAGGACTCCAGTCACCACTCTTTCACTGACATTATCTGTTAGTGTCAAATTGTCCCAATTGTGCATTAGTATGCAGAGAGGAATACTTGGCTCCAGTGACCATATATTTCTGGGTCTAACTGTTAATTTCAAATTGTACTAAGTGTGGATGAGTAACCAACGTGGAATACCTGGCCTCAGTGATCATGTATTATTGGGTCTATCTGTCAGTGTAGAATTGTACTGTGTCTGGGTCATTAATCAGAGTGGAATACCTGGCCCCAGTCACCACTCTTTCACTGATTTTATCTGATGGTGTCAAATTGTACTAAGTGTTGTTTAGTAACCAGAGTGTAATAGCTGACCCCAGTCAACATTTATTATTGGGTATATCTGTCAGTGTAGAATTGTACTGTGTCTGGGTCATTAATCAGAGTGGAATACCTGGCCCCAGTCACCACTCTTTCACTGACTGTATCTGATGGTTTCAAAATGTACTAAGTGTTGTTTAGTTACCAGAGTGGAATAGCTGACCTCAGTCAACATTTATTATTAGTTATATCTGGCAGTGCAGAATTGCATTGAGCGTAGGTCAGTGTCCAGAGTGGAATACCTGCTTCAAGTTATAATGTATGACTGGAAGCATTTGTCGGTGTAGAATTGAACTGAGTGCGGGTCAGTAACTGGAATGAAAGAAATCGGTTCGATTTGGAATTCATGTTTTTTTTGATTAGTGATCTTTCCATTCCATGGAGTTGTCTCTGTCTTTTGCCATGTGAATAATTTGACAACAGGAAGCGATCTGATGTTGGTTGAAGATATTTGGTAATGAGTGTGTGAAGTTACATGTCTGGATATAGCTCCAGTTTCTATTGAGCTGCTCCAGCAGAAATAGATGTCAACCTGTTCCTGATATTGAAGCAATCCGCCAGCACTCCTACAGTGTTCCAATGTTCTTGTCGATTGTTCTATAATTCCATAAGACATCGGAGCAGAAGAATGTCATTCCGCCCATAGAGACTCCTCCGCCATTCGGTGAGATCATTGCTGATCTGATAATCATCAACTCCACAATTTTGCCTTTTCCCCAGAACCTTTGATTCTCTGACTGACAAAAATCAGTCGAGCTCAGCCTTAAATATACTTAGCGACCCATCAACTACATCCCTTTACGGGAACTAATTCCACAAATACACTACTCTCTGAGAGAATAAATTCCTCCTCATCTCTGTATTAAATTGGTGAACCCTTTCTCTGAAATGATGCCGGATCGGACTAAACCCTCCCACAAAGGGAACCAACTACTCAGCATCTACCATCTCAAGGCCCCCAGGAATCCAATATGTTTCAATGAGGTCTCCTCTCAATCTATTAAGCTCCAATGAGTACAGTCACAATCTAATCAACCTGCCCACAGGAAATCGTCCCTCCACATCCGGCATCAGCCTATTGAAACTTCTGTGGGCTGCCTCCACTTCCAGCATATATTTCGCCAAATAAGGAGACCAAAATTGTTGACATTATTCTAAGTCTGTGCCTTGTACAGTTCTAGCATGGCTTCCCCATTTTTATAATCCATTCCCTTTGAAATTAAAGCCATCATTTTATTTCCTTTCCCTATCACCTGCTGAAATTAATATTTTAATATTAATTCACGCGGGCTCCCAAATCCCTCTCTGCTCCAGCTTTCTGCAGTCTTTCTCCATTTAAGTAATACTGAGCTCCTCTATTCTTCCTGCCAACGTGCATAGACCCACAGTTTCTGATAATATATGCCATCTGTCAAGTTTTGCCAACTCACTTAACATTTCTATATTCCCCTGTAGGACCTTTGAGTCTTCCTCACCACTTGCCTTCGCACCAATGTCTGATAACTGGAAATTTGGCGATAGTACATTCACTTTATCATATCAGCCATTAATATATATTGCAAATAACTGTGGTCCCAGCACTGATCACTGTGGCGCTCCAGTACTTACAGTTTACTATTCTGAAAATGCCCCCCTTATCTCAGCTCTCTGTCTTCTATTAGTTAGCAAATCCTCTATCCATGCTAGTGTACTACCCCCAAGACCATGAACTCTTAACTTATTAAGCAGCCGTGTGTCTGGTACCTTTTTGAACGCCTTTTTGGAAATACAAGAATATTGCATATCCTGTTTCCCTTTTATCCATTCTGCTTTTTACTTCCTCAAATAATTCTAATAAATTTACCAGGCACGATTTCCCCGTCATCAAGCCATGCTAACTCTGCTGGATTATATTATGTATTTTAAATGCTCTGCTCTCACAGTCCTTGTAATAGACTTTAACCTTTTCCCAATTGCTCATGTTAAGCTATTTAGCCTATAGATGCATGAGCTTTTTTCTCCCTCCCTTTTTCAATATGTTTGTAACTTTGGCAGATTTCCAATCTTCTGAGTCTTTTCCAGAACCAAACGATTCTTGGAAGATGACTGTCAGTGCATCCATTATTTCTGCAGATACTTCCTTTAATATCCTAGGATGCAACCCATCAGGGATTTATCGGCTTTTAGCTCCATTAGTTTCTTGATCACTTTTTCTCTAGTGATAGTTATGTCTTTATTCCCTTCCCCCGTTTTCCCCCTGATTATTTAGTATTTTAGGAATGGGATTAGTGTTGTCTACCATGAAGGCTGATGCAAAGCATTAATTCAACTCCTCTGCCATTTCCTGGTTCCCCATTCTCATTTTTACAGACTCATTCTGTAAGAGGCATTAGTTCACTTAAGCTTCTCTCTTCATTTTTTTAAATATTCAAAGCAGCTGCTATATAACGTTTTTATAGGACCTGTTAGTTATCGCTCAATGTTTATTTTCCCAATCTTTAATGTATTTTTGGTCATCTTTTCTTGGTTTAAAAAAAAAATCTTAATCCACTGGCTTACCACAAACCTTTGCCACATTGTATGTATTTTTATTTCAACTTGACTCTATCCTCAACTTCTTGGGCATATTATGGTTGATTATGTCCATCCTACAATCCTAGTTCCTCAAAGGGATATATTGCTGATATGAGTCATGAACTATTTTCTTAAACGTCTGCCATTGTTCATCAACCGTCTTTTCTTTTGAACTCCTTTCCCAGTCTACTCCAGCCAACTCTGCCTTCATTCCTTCGTAATATTCCGTTTGTAAGTTTAGCAAAGTTGTTTCGGACCCATTTTCACTCTCAAACTGAAAGCTAAATTATACCATGTTATGGTCATTTTTTTCCTAGGGGACCTTTTACACTTTACCTTTTACATTTATTAACCTGCCTCATTCCACATTAACAGATCCAAGGTAGACTGATCCCTGATTGGATCCACAGCAAATTGTTCTAGGAAACTCGCTCGGATACACTCTATGATGCGATTTTCCCAAACAACATGGAGTTTCAAGTCACCCATGATTAATGTACTGCCATGTTTTCATGTCATAACTATCTCCTGACTTATTCTCTTTCCTACGGTATAGCTACTGTTAGGCACCCTGTAGACTACTCCCAGCACCGTCTTCACCCCCTTGTTATTTCTTGCCTCTACTCATGTGAATTCTACAACTGCAGATCCAAAATAATTTCTTGCTATCCAACGTATTCATTCTCGTCGAGAAAAGCTATCCCACCACCATTTTGATCCTGCCTGTCCTTTCGAAAATCACATATCCCTGAATAATTAGTTATCAGCTTTGATCTCTTGGTAACCACGACTCCGTAATGGCTATAAGATCATTCCCATTAACCTCTATTTTTGCCTTTAATTTATTTATTTGGTTCTGAATACGGCCAGCAATTAAGTAATGAGGCATTAATTTTCACTTTATTATCATTTCCCCATTTGACTCAATTTGCTGTTGTGTTTTTTTATGTTTCTACACTCTGTCCGTTTCTGTCACATTCTGGATATCATTACCTAAATAGCTGCCCTGCAAAGTTCCCACGTCGTTTTGCTTCTTAAACCTAAAAATCCCCTCTCCAGAACTCCCGCTCACCTATTTATCATAAAACACTCGCTAAAGCCCCAGTTATTCAATTCCCCACGACGCTGGAATCTGCATTTTTAAAGTGAAGCCCTTCCCACCAGAATAGCTCCCTCCTATCCCAGCACTGGCGCCGGTGCCCCTTAAACTGAAACCCATTTTTCCCACACCAAACTTTGAGCACAAATTTAAATCCGTGACTTTATTTCTCCTATGGCAGTTTGCCCGTTGTTCAGGTAGTATTCCCAAGATATTTATGTCAGATGTTTTGCTTTTTAATTTAGCTGCGAACTGTTCGAGTTCATTCAGCAGAATTTCGTTTCTAGTTCTGTCAATGTCGCTGGAATCAACGTGGATGGTGACAAGTTGATTTATCCCCTCCACTCCCAGTTCCTCTCCAACCCTGAGGAGATGTCCTGGCACCGGGCAGGCAAGAGACCCTTCGGAACTCATGCAATGAACAATACCCTTCGCCCATTGTACTGTCCCCTACCACTACTGAATTTCTTAATTCCACCCCTAGCTTGAATGGCTGCCTGTATCACGGTGCTGTGGACTGTTTGCTCATCCTCCCTGCAGTCCCCGCTCTCGTCCACACATCTTCCAAGAACCTAGCCACTGTTGAACAGTTGCAGGGGCCAAGGTCCCTTTAACGTGACCCCCTTGGTCCCCATACCTACGTCACCTGCGGTCAGACCCTCCTGTCCCTGAACCCAGAACAAATTTTAATTTCCTGATCTGAGGGGTGAGACCACCTCCTGGAGCAAACTGTCCAGGTAACGTTCCTCTCACTGATGTGGCGCAATGTCTGCAGCTCGGACACCAGCTCCGTTACTTGGATCCAAATGTTCTCGAGCTGCAAACTCTTACTACTGATGTGCTCACAATGGATCAACTTGGTGTCCAACAGGTCAACATGCTGCTGCAGCAACACATTAGCTGTCCTGCCGTCGCTAATGTATTTTAATTAATTAATTAACCAAATACATTAGCACTTAAAGAATCTCCCCCTAGAAGAACTTGATTGTTATTATTTTTTTGCACAACAGGACCGAATCTATACTGAAGAATCTATTTTCAGAGGAAAAACACCCCACAGAGTACAAAGCAAACTAAAGACTTCACTTTTATTTTACCGACTACCATTCCCACCAAGCTGTTCTCGGGCTCTTTTCCCACTCTGCTCTTTCAAGGTCTATCGCCTCTCTCTGAAATCTTTAATGATCTCCTTTTAATGGGTGATACAAAAGTAGGTGGGAAGGCAAGTGGTGAAGATGACACAAAGTTTCCACAGAGGGGTAGAGATAATTTAAGTGAGTGGGCATGCTCTTGGCAGCTGGAAAAGAGCGTGGGAAAATGTGAGGTTATGCACGGTGGCACGAAGAATAGAGGAGCTGAATATTATTTAAATGGGGAAAGACTGCAGGAAGCAGCAACACAGAGGGATTTGGGAGTCTGCCTGCATGAATACACCAAAAAAACAAACATATAATTTCCGCAGGTAATAGGGAAGGCGACAGGATTGTAGGCATTTATTCAAAGGGACTGGACGAAAAAATTGGGAGTTCTTGCTAAGGGTCACCTATTTAACACGGAGACGAGGAGGAATTTCTTCAATCAGATCGTAGTGAATCGTTGGTTTATTTACTGCTGATGGCGTTGAAGGCTGGGTCATTAGTAATATTCAAGGCAGATTTTTAATCAAAAAGGCAATACAAGGTTCTGGGAAATGTAAGGAAATTCTAGTTGAAGATTATCAGGTCAGCAATGACCTCATTAAATGGCGAACAGATTCGTTGTCCGTATAGCCTACTTCAGCTAATAGGTTTAATGATCTCTTGGTTTTATGCTCTCTACTCTCCCCCTGCTCAGTAATGCTCTGTGGCCACTCTCTCCGTGTGCTCCAATGGTCGCTCACTCAACTCACACTGTATCACTGTTAATGTTCCCGCTGTTCCTTTTGCTCTCTCACTGTTATTGGCACCGCTGTTGCTCTCACTCTCCCACTCTCAATGCCTGCTCTTTTCCTCTCTCACTCATTGAGTCAGAGGGTCACAGAGTATCCGAGTTATACAGCATAGAAACAGGTCCTAAGGCCCATCATGACGGTACCAGGCGTCAAGTACCTATCTATTCTAATCCCATTTACCAGCTCTTGGCCCCTAACCCTTTATGCGATGCCGTTTCAAGTGCTCATCTAAATACTTATTAAATGTTGTGAGGGTTCCTGCCTCTACCACCCCCTCAGGCAGGTGTGTTGCAGTTTCCAACATCATTCTGGGTGATTTCTCACCCGCCTCTCAAATCCTGCTAACAGCCTCGCTGCTTATCTCGCAGTTTCTCTCACACTCTTTCGCTCCTAATGGCCCACTGCTCTCTCACTCTCTCAGTGCTAATTGCCCGCTTGCTCCTCTCTCACTCTTTCACTGTTATTGGCTCCGCTACTACTCTCTCACTGCTAACGGCCCCGCTTCTTCTATCTCACTCTTCTCCAGTACACTGGCACCCCTCGAATGGCCAGACCCCCTTAATTTCTGCAGCTACATCTTCCTTCTCCACAGTCATCACATATGAAAAGTAAGCGTTTATAGCCTCAGCTATGTCCTTCGGTTGCAGCACAATCTGCCACTTTGTTCCCTAATGGGTCCTACTTATTCCCTCGTTATCCTCATGCCCTGAATATAATTATAAAATGCCTTGGGGTTTTCCATTACCTTTCCCTCCAGTGTTTGGTAATGTCACCTGTTCGCTCGCCTAACTACTTGATAACTATCACACACACTTTTCATGCTTCTCCAGGGCTTCCCCGCTGTTTAAATCCTCCTGTATCTACCATCAGTCACTTTTCTTTTTCCTTATCCAATCCTCTATATCCCTTGACTACCAGTATCCCCTGGAATAGTGTGTCCTACCCCTCACCTCTACGGGAACATGTTGGCCCTGAACTCTCACTATTTCCTTTCTGAATGTCTCCCACAGGCCTGTTGTAGACTATTCTACAATTAGCTGCTGCCAGTCCACTTTGGCCACATCCTGTCATAAAATATTGAAGTCGGCCTTCCCCAATTTCAGCACCTTTATTTACAAGCTATCTTTGTCATTTTCAATAACTACATTAAAACCGCAAGAACTATGGTGTCTCTCTCCGAAATGCTTTCCCCCACTGACACTTATACCACTTTGCTGGCTTCATTCCCTAAGATTAGGTCCAGTGCCGCCCCTTCTCTCGTAGGGCTTTAGCGTTAGCTCAAAAACCTCTCTTTCAAGCACTTTAAGAATTCCACCATATCGAAGCCTCTCACACTAGGACTATCCAAGTTTACATTGGTGAATTTAAATTTCCTACTCTTAATACCCTTGTACACATCTCCGAGATTTTCCTACATATCCGCTCCTCAAGCCCCCCTGACTCTTTGGAGGCATTTAGTGCACCCCCAGTAAAGGGATTGCCTCCTCTAATTAAGTTCTCTACAGATGGCCTCATTTGAGGAACCTTCTAAAATACCATCACTCCTTAAGGCTTTAATTTACTTCTTTATCAAGCGTGCAATGCCGGCATCTCTTTTAACCCCCCACCACCAAGTCGCCATCCGCCCCCTTTCATGCCTGAACATTCTATACCCTGGAACATTGAGCTGCCAGTCCTGCCCTGCCATCAACCATGTCTCTGTGATAGCAACAATATCATATTCGCATGTGTTAATCAGCACCCTCAATTCATCTGCCCTACTTTTAAGACTCCTTTCATTACAATGGCAGCGAACCAGCCTTGCATTATTCCGCTGTGCCTTAAAACGTCTACGTTTGCTCTACCTTCCAGACTCACTTAGTTCCACTTCTATATTAGGCTGAGCAACACCCGGTACTCCACCTTCACTCATTATTACATAAAAATACTGAATTAGTTTTACCCTCCCCCAACAACCCCACCCCAACATCAGTAGCAAACCTCCCCACAAAGATGTTGCTCCTGTGCAAGTTAACGTGCAACCTGTCCGACGTGTACAGGTGCCAACTTCGCCAGAAACATACCCTGATCAAGGAACCAGAAGGCCTCCCACTAGCAACATTTCTTGAGCCACGCATTCATCTTCTCTATCCCCATATTCCTATACTCACTTTCACGTGACAAGCGGACCATCCAGAGGTTGCAACCTTTGAGGTCCTGCTTTTTAATCTGCTGCTAAGGTCCCTACGTTCATTTTGCAGGACCTCATCACTCTTTCTACCTAAGTCGTTTGTACCAATATGAACTACAACCTCTGAGTTTTCCGTCCCTCTTCAGAATGCCCTGCAACTGTTCTGTGATATCCTTGACCCTGCTACCAGGGAGGCAACACACCATCATGGAGTCATGCCTATAGCTGCAGAAGCTCCTGTCTGCATCCCTCACTATTTAGTCTCCTTCCACTATTGCTCTTGCACTCTTACCCCTCCCCACTTGTGCATCCAAAACACCCACAGCGCCTGGAATGTGACTCTGGTTGCACTCTCCAGAGGAACATTCACCCTTACCCTTTTCCAACACAAAAAAATAGGATTTTCTCATTACCTGCCTGGTGCTTTCAACATTACATACCTGTGGCTTTCTTCATTACATTCCTGCCTCCCTTCTTCTGACTGGTGGTCACCCATTCCCGCACTTCCTCATGCTGCTGAGTGACCACATCTAAAAATGTTCTGTCCACGTAACTCTCAGCTTCGCGGATGCACCGCTGTGTCTCCAGCTGACGCTAACGCTCTGAAACCCATTGCTCAAGCTGATGAATCCAGTGGCACTTCCTGCACATGTGGTCATTCACATTGCAATGCGTGTCGAAGAACACCCATGCAAATCACGTGACTGAGTCCCTTTGCCATACGTTTTGTTTGTTTTTTATTTAGAAAAGCGCTGTTTGCAAGTTAGTCGTTCAACATGGGACACATTTAAGCTACACGAAATAATTATGGGGACAGCAGCAAGGGGATCCGAAAGGAATCCTTCATTTTGTATGAATTTAATAACTTTCAATGGGGTTTTACGGTATTTTGAAATTAATCTTTTTTACACCTGCACAAATACATGAACTCATTCTGACTAGTAAATCTGTAACGACAGAGATAAGAATGTCTTTCGCATATTAGAATGAAAAGTCCATATTTGTAGTGTAACATGCCAGTTTCAACCGATTCTGACCAATTGCCGCCCTCCCAGCCACCGACAGCCCGCCCCACACGCTTGAAAGCGTGAAATCGCGCCGGTCCAGAACATTCACGGACCAACTTTTCAGGACTAAACAGGATGGAGGCCAGGAAGAGGTCATGGACATGGGGAACGATTGAGAACTTTGGAGATGGTCGTTTCCTGAGCACCATATGCTGCCGATTATATCAGACATGGCTCCAATGGACCCTCCAGCAGTTGTCGCATTGATCGTTTGGTCTCTCCAGCAGCAGTCACATCACTCGGGTGGTCTCTCCAGCAGTAGTTACATCGCTCGGGTGGTCTCTCCAGCAGTAGTTACATAGCTCGGGTGTTCTCTCCAGCAGTAGTTACATAGCTCGGGTGGTCTCTCCAGCAGTAGTTACATAGCTCGGGTGGTCTCTCCAGCAGTAGTTATATAGCTCGGGTGGTCTCTCCAGCAGTAGTTACATAGCTCGGGTGGTCTCTCCAGCAGTAGCTACATAGCTCGGCTGGTCTCTCCAGCAGTAGTTACATCGCTCGGGTGGTCTCACCAGCAACAGTCACATCGCTCGGATGGACTCTCCAGCAGCAGTCACATCGGTCGGGTGGTCTCTCCAGCAGCAGTCACAACGCTGAGGTGAGCTCTCCAGGGATATACAGCCAAAGTGGACCCGGGGGATGCCGTTTGGCTAAATCAAGTTTTGCAATCGGGGCGTGTGTGAAGGGCAAATGACAAGCATCCAGAGAAGGCTTCTCACACGAGGCTCACAAGCACTCGGGCAAAGACTGATTACAGCCTGTGTGCACAAGCTTCTGGGTGGTATAGACCCAGCCTGGGCTGTCCCCCTGAATATAGGGAGTGTGCTCATGAAACAAAATAGGAAAAGGAATGAGAACACACAAGCCCAGCTTGGAAAATCCCGGCTTCTCTCTCAAACCCACAAACACACACATACGCAAACACATACTCACTCAATTACACACACAAACACACACACACACACATACACAAACACGCACGCAATAACACACAGCCATAGATGTTCACTCGATCTCACACTATTAAATTGTCAAACACTCTTTCTCAAACATATGCACTCTCTCGCCTGCACTCAGTCACAGTAAGATGCACTCACCCTGACCCTCATACATTCACACTCACACACACCGACTCACAGACACATTTTCACTCACGCATTCAAATTCCAAGCTTACTCAATCTGGCACTGTGAAAATATCAAGCATTCTCTGTCTCACAAAAACACACACACACACAATCATATACGGACGTACACTCACACTTATTCCCACACACTCACACACACATTCTCTCTCACACATTTTCATGAAATCTCATGCTCACACAACCCACACTGCCCACATCTCTCTCTATATAGCTTTCTCTCTCTCTCACTCACACACACAACATGCACACACTCACACAGGCAGACAATCACAGACACTCTGTATTCCACATTTTTTCTCTCACAGACACAGGCATTCACTCACTTCATCACACACATTCACAGAAGCACTCACACATTAATCTCAAGCACACACTTACTCTGTCACATACGCCACTCCCAGAATCAAATACTCATTCAATATCACACTGTCACAATGCCACACATTCTCTTTCACCCTCGCACACACTTTCACTCACACAGTCTCAGACACACATGCACGCAGGCACAACCAACTTGCACACACACACAGATTCTGTCACACAGTCACAATATCATAAAGTCAATGTCTCACACACATTGACAATCTCACTCTCTATCTCTCACAAGCAGGCAGACACACAGATTCAAATACTTACTCACAAACCCTCACAAAACCGTTCAGCTTTCACACTTGTACGCATTCACATATCACACTCACTCACCAACTCTTGCAGAGAAGCAGTCATGTGCATTAACAGGCAATTGCAAACACATTCAGAAACACTCTCCCTCTCAAACACTCTCACTAACACGCACATTCACACATTCTCTCAAAACTCTAAATGTCACACACCTTGCTGCCCCACCATACACAGTAAGGCATCCACACAATCACGCACTCTTTCACAATACAAACTCAATTTTGCAATCTCAAAATGACACACTCTTACGCAGACACTATTAACGCACTCATACAGACACATACTTCCTGAATGACAAATACACAGAGTCATAGTCATACTGACTCACAAGCTCTCCCTCGCACGCTCTCCATCTCACGCACACACTCACACACACTCGCAGGCTCTCAGATACAAAGTAATATATTTGCACCGCACTCTCACACACACACAGATACACATTTGCTCAATCTTATCCAGTGTTTGTCTATACGTGTGTGTGTGTTTGTGTGTGTGGGTTTGTATGTTTTATGTGGATGTGTTTTTTGTTTGTGTGTGTTTTATGCACGTTAATATCCCGAGCGTGTGGGAGTGACTCTGTTTGTGTGTGTGGATGTGTGTGAAGATGTGTGTTTTCAGGCAGAAATTCAACCATGATCTTATTGGATGCCGGACTGACTCCAATGCCCGAATGGCCACCTCATTGTCCCAATTACTTAATTCATTACTCACCTTAAGGATTGATATTTGTCCTATTTGGTGATAGTGCAATGTCGAGCGCTGCTCCCACAGTCGACCGCAGATGGGAAAGTCCTCTATCATTGAGCAGGGCCGCACTGCACTCTGGGAGATTGAAACGACTGCACGTGCGTAACAATATTGCCTGCTTAACAGGAAGCTGATACTCATTTTTCATTTAATTATTTTCACTATTATTATTATTAAGCTACTCGAAGGGTCAGAGTTCCAGTTCCTTCTCCATTCTGAAGAGTCGATTCTTCATTTCTCTTTGTCGTTATAAAATAAATGCCTGCAATAAAACTCTGAAGCCAGGATGCCATGGACAGAGATCGACACGCAGAGGGAGAGATAGCCAGAGAGAGAGGGGGAGAAACACATTGAGAGAGCAAAGATGAAAGGAAAGAGACAGCAAGAGCCAAAGAGTGACAAAGAAAGAGTGAGACATAGAGACACAGAGAAAGAGGCACAGATAAAGAGGGAGAGAGAAAGAGAGAGAGAGATAAAAAAGAGCGAGTGTGCAAGAGGGGGAGAGAGTGAGAGAGAAATACAAAAAGACAGAGATAAATATCTAGATAGATGGACACATAAACAGATAGATAGGTAAACAAACAGAGAAACAGATAGAGAGACAGACAGACATTAATGCAGAAAGGCATTAGAGGGAAGTGACAGCGAAGGAAAGCAAGAGAGGTGAACCGAAACACAGAGATATGCACACAGATTGAGAGGGAAAGAGAAATGTGAGAGTGAGTGATAGAGACCCTCCGACACACACACGGACAAACACACATATTCACAGACAAAAGAGAGAGACAGAAATGGAGAGAAAGAGAGAAAGGAAATTTTAAAGTGTGAGAGGCAGAGGACAGAAAAGGAGAAGCACGTACACACAGACACGTGGTCACAAACACAGAAAAAGAGATAGAGAGCTGGA
>NC_135915.1:5333944-5403944 GCF_964194155.1 Cetorhinus maximus
ACAATATTGCCTGCTTAACAGGAAGCTGATACTCATTTTTAATTTAATTATTATCACTATTATTATTACTTAGCTCCTCGACGGGTCAGAGTTCCAATTCCTTCTCCATTCTGAAGAGTCGATTCTTCCTTTCTCTTTGTCGATTTAAAATAAATGCCTGCAATAAAACTGTGAAGCCAGGAGGTCATGGACAGAGATAGACACGCAGAGGGAGAGATAGCCAGAGAGAGAGGGGGAGAACGACATTGAGAGAGCAAAGATGAAAGGAAAGAGACAGCAAGAGCCAAAGAGTGACAAAGAAAGAGTGAGAGACAGAGACACAGAGAAAGAGGCACAGATAAAGAGGGAGAGAGAAAGAGAGAGAGAGAGATAAAAAAGAGCGAGTGTGCAAGAGGGGGAGAGAGAAAGAGGGAAATAGAGAGGGAGAGAATGAGAGAGAAATACAATAAGGCAGATATAAATATCTAGAGAGATGGACACATAGACAGATAGATAGGTAAACAGACAGAGAAACAGATAGAGAGACAGACAGACATTAATGCAGAAAGGCAGATAGAGGGAGAGTGACAGCGAAGGAAAGCAAGAGAGGTGAAGAGAAACACAGAGATACTCACACAGATTGAAAGGGACAGAGAAAGATGAGAGTGAGTGATAGAGACCCTCCGACACACACACAAACACAGATACACACACGGACAAACACACATACTCACAGACAAAAGAGAGAGAGAGAAATTGAGAGAAAGAGGGAAACGAAAATTTTAAAGTGTGAGAGGCACAGGACAGAAAAGGAGCCGCACGTACACACAGACACATGGTCAGAGACACAGAAAAAGAGAGAGAGAGCTGAAAGGCGGAGGGCGATCGAAAGGGAGAAATAGAGAGATTTTCTGGAGAGAAAGAGAGGATGAGGCAGAGAGAGAGACAGAGAGACGGGCAGAGAGAATGAGAGAGTGAAAGAGGGAGAAGGAAGGAGGCAGAGTGCATGACATAGGGCGAGAGCGAAAGTGAAAGAGAGACAGAGAGATGACAATGTTTGGCCGGGTGTTTTAAAAAGTGAGATTGAGTGTCTAGGTCTACAGTAAAAAATAGATGGGATGGTCAAATGAGCAGATAATTGGCAGATGGATTTAACCTTGAAATGTCTGAGGTGATACGCTTTGGAAGGAGTAATTTTTACAAGGAAGCATTCAATGAACGGCATGACACTAGGAATTTCTGAGGAACAAAGTGACCTTGGCGTGCGTGTTCATTGATAACGGAAGGCGGAGGGGCATGTTATTGGGGTGGTGAACAAGGCATTTGGACACTTGCCTTTATCAATCGAGGCGTCGATTAGAAAATTAGGGAGGCCATGTTGGAGTTGTATAGAACCTTGGTGAGGCGACGCTGGAGTACTGTGTGCAGTTCTGGTCGCCACATTATAGGAAGGATGTCATTGCACTGGAGGGGGTGAAGAGGGGATTCACTAGGATTTGCCTGGGTTGAAACATTTAAGTTATGAAGAGAGGTTGGATGCGCTTGGGTTGTTTTCATTGGAGCAGAGAAGACTGAGGGGCCACCTGATCGACGTGTACCCGATGATGCGTGGCATGGACAGGGTACATAAGGAGCTGCTGTTACCCTTAGTTGAAGGGTCAGTCACAAGCGGGCATAGGTTGAATGTGAGGGGCAAAAGATTTAGAGGGGATGTGAGGAAAAACTTTTTTTTTTCCCAGAGGGTTGTGACGGTCTGGAATGCATTGCCTGGGAGGGTGGTGGAGGCGGGTTGTCTCACATCCTTTAAAAAGTACATGGATGAACACTTGGCACGTCATAACATTCAACGCTATGTGCCAAGTGCTGGTAAATGGAATTAGGTAGGTAGTTCACGTGTTTTTCACGTTTCGGTGCTGCCTCGATGGGCCGAAGGGACTCTCTGCACTGTGGTTCTATGCTTCTGTGATTCTGAGAGAGTGCGTGAGAGGGAGAGGATCATAGAGAGAGAGAGGGGAAAGCGCACTGAGAGAGGGTGACAGAGGGATGAGGAGAGATTGAGAGTTGGAGACAGAGCAACAGAGGTCGAGAAATGGAGAGAGAGAGCGAGAGGGACAGAGGCATATAAAGAGACAGAGCTAGGCAGACATTATGAGAGAGAGGCTGAGAGAGAATTAGACAGAGAGACATCGTGAGGGATAGAGACAGAGAGAGAGTTGGCGAGAAAGAGATCGAGAGAAAGTGAAATAGAGAAAGAAAGGGAAGGGGAGAGCAAAGACAAACAGACAGGCAGAGGCAGAGTAGGAGAGGCAGAGATAGACACTGAAATAGTGAAAGGAATGTTTAGCAAGTGAGAAAGAGAAAGAAAGCGAGGTTTGGCAGAGGGAAAGAGAACAGAAAGACAAAGAGAGAGATCGACTGAGAAGGAGGGCGAGAGACTGAGGCAGAAAGAGAGAGATAGATGCGCAGAAGGGAGATAGAGAGAAAGAGAGGGAGGGAGAGACTTAGATAGAATAAAGAGGAAGAGCAAGAGACAGCGTGAGCCATAGAGTGAGAGGGAAAGAGTGAGAGATAGAGACAGGGTGAGAGAGACACAGAGAGAGAGAATGTGAGAGATAAATTGGGAGTGGCAGACAGACAAACAGAGTGTGTGAGAGGGGAGAGAGACAGAGAGACAGAGTGGCAGGGAGAGAGAGGGCGAGAGAGATATAGGGAGAAGGCAGTGAAAACATAAAGATAACGATAGATAGATAAATTAATAGATTGGATGACAGGTAGGCAGGCAGGAAGTAAGATTGACAGGCAGACAGACAGGTAGGCAGATATACGAATAAACAGAGAGATAGATAGATAAACAGAGAGATAGATAGACAGATAGATAGATAGACAGATAGATAGACAGATAGACAGATAGACAGACAGATAGATAGACAGACAGATAGATAGACAGATAGATAGACAGATAGATAGATAGACAGATAGATAGATAGACAGATCGATAGATAGACAGATAGATAGATAGACAGATAGATAGACATAGATAGAGATAGATAGATAGACAGATAGATAGATAGACAGATAGATAGATAGACCGATAGATAGATAGACAGATAGATAGATAGACAGATAGATAGATAGAATAGATAGATAGATAGATAGATAGATAGATAGATAGATAGATAGATAGATAGATAGATAGATAGATAGATAGATAGATAGATAGATAGATAGTAATAGATAGATAGATAGATAACAGGCAGAAGACCGAATGTCAGTTTGAGGGAATGGAACTGAGACGGAGTGCAAGAGAGGCGGAAAAGAGAAACAGGGGTACACACAGAGATTGAAAGAGATGGGGAAACGTGAGAGGAGAGACGCAATGACACAAGCACACACACATGGACACACATGCACACTCGGTGTGTGTGAGTAAGAGAGAGAGATAAATGGAGAGAACGAGACAAATTGAATTTTAGGTTGTGAGAGCCTGAAGAATCAGAGCGAGAAACACCGACACACACAAACGGAGACAGCCACACAGAAAGAGAGAGAGAGGTCTAAGAGAGAGAAGGAGATCGAAAGGGAGAAAAATATAGAGTTGCTGAGAGAGAAAGAGAGGATGGGGCAGGGAGGGAGGAAGCCATCGTGAATGAGAGACTGAAGATGGAGAAGTAGAGAGGAAGAGTGTGTGACATGGATCGAGAGAGATTGAGAGGGAGAGAGATTGAGAGAGGGATAGAGATAGTGAGAGAAAGAGAATAGAGAGAGAAGCGTAAATGTATTGAGTTGAGGAAACAGAGTGAGATGGAGAGAGTGAGATTTAGAGACACAGCGAGATGGATTGAGTGAGAGAGAGAGAGAGGGACGGGGGGGGGTGGGGCGGGGGCGCGGGGGGGAGAGAACGACAGAGACAGAGAGACAGAGAGAGACGTTGAAATGGAGGTGCAGAGAAAAGAGAGAGAGACAGGGTTAGAGTCAAAGTGTGAGAGCGTGACAGAGAGAGTGAGAGAGACAGAGAGTGTAAGAGACAGAGAGAGAGAGTGAGAGATAGACTGATGGAAGGAGAGAGAGAGAGATAGAAGGAGAAAAAGAGACAAAGGTAAGGTTCGGGCGCACACACACACACATACACAAACATGCACACAATAACACGCAGCCATAGATATTCAGTCGATCTCACACTATTAAATTCTCAAACACAATTTCTCAAATATATGCACTATCTCGCCTGCACTCAGTCACATTACCATACACTCACACTGGCATTCATACACTCATCCTCAAACGGACCCATTCACAGACACATTTTTACTCACGCACTCTAATCCCAAGCTCATTCGATCTGACATTGTGAAAATGTCACGCATTCTCTGTCTCACAAAAACACACACGCACACACACACACACAGAATATCATAGACTGACGTACACTCACACTTTTCCCCACAATCACACTCACACACACATTCCCTCTCACACATTTTCACGAAATCTCATTCTCACACAATCCAACACTGTCCACATCTATCTCTCTCTCTCTCTCTCTTTCTCTCTCTCTCACACACACACAACATGCACACACTCACACAGGCAGACACACACAGACACTCTGTATTCCACATTTATTTCACTCACAGACACAGACGTTCACTCACTCCCTAACACACATTCACAGAAGCACTCACACATTAATCTCAAGCACACACTCACTCTGTCTCATTCAATATCACACTGCCACAATGCCACACATTCTATTTCACCCTCACACACACTTTCACTCACACAGACTCAGACTCACATGCACGCAACCACACACCAACATGCACACACACACAGATTCTGTCACGCAGTCACAATATCACACACTCAATGTCTCACACACATTGACACTCTCACTCTCTATCTCTCACAAGCAGGCACACACACAAATTCACATACTTACTCAAAAACCCTCACAAAAACCTCACGGCTCTCACACTTGAACGCACTCACATATCATACTCACTCACAAACTCTGGCAGAGAAGCACTCATGTGCATCAACAGGCAATAGCAAACACACATTCAGATACACTCTCCCTCTCTAATGCTCTCACTCACCGCACATTGACACATTCTCTCAAGCACTCTAGATTTCACACACCATGCAGACCCACCATACACAGGCACGCATTCGCACAATCACGCACTCTTTTGCACAATTACAAAGTCACTTTCGCAAACTCAAAATGACACACTCTTACGCACACACTATTAACGCACTCATAAACACACATGAACACATACATCCTGAATCACAAATACACAAAGTCATAGTCATACTGACACACAAGCTCTCCCTCGCATGCTCTCCGTCACACACACACACACTCACAGGCTATCAGATACAAAGTAATATATTTGCACCGCACTATCACACACACAGAAAGTTACACACTTGCTCAATCTTACCCTGTTTTTGTCTATGTGTGTGTGTGCGTGTGTGTGTGTGTGTGTCAGTTTGTGTGTTTTAAGTGGATGTGTTTTTTGTTTGTGTTTGTGTTTTATGCACGTTAATATCCCAAGCGTGCGGGAGAGAGTCTGTTTTTGTCTGTGTGTGTGAGTGAGGGTGATTATTTTCATTCAAAAATTCAACCATGATCTTATTGGATGCTGGATAGACTCCAATGCCGGAATGGCCTCCTCATTAACCCAATTACTTAACTCATTACTCACCTGAAGGATTTCTATTTGTCCTAATTAGTGGTAGTGCATTGGCGTGCGCTGTTCCCACAATCTCCCGCGGATGGGAAAGCCCTCTATCAGAAAGCAGGGCCGCACTGCCGTCTGGGAGAGGGGACCGACTGCACATGCGCAACAATATTGCCTGCTTTAAAGGAAGCTGATTCTCATTTTTCATTTAATTATTATCACTATTATTATTATTTAGCTTCTCGAAGGTTCAGAGTTCCAGTTCATTCTCCATTTTGAAGAGTCGAATCTTCCTTTCTCTTTGTCAATTTAATATAAATGCCGGCAATAAGACGCTGAAACCAGGAAGCCATTGCTGCCGACCTGTGGCCGGGGTTAGACAAAGAGCAGCGGTCGGTGAAGCGGGAGGTCAAGAGTTAACACGAGGAGGACCAGAGAGACACAGGAGGGCCAGGCGAAGTTTAGAGCGGCACGTAGCTGTTAGGAGGTGAAATGGCAGCAAGCGCATTCTCCCTCTTCCCAAAGCCAGTTGGCAGAGGCAGGAGGAAATGTCTTCAAACATGAACTTCAGCTTCTAAACTCCACAACAAAAAGAAACATTCACGCTGCACTACAGATTTACTCTCCATTCCAAACACTATATCCGCCCCTAAAGCATCAACCGTGGTGGGAGATAGTTTTAGTCCTTTCTTGTTGAAAGATTTTAGATATCAAAAGCGATTAAGGGCTTTACAAATAGGATCAGCGGAAGGATACGAGGGCCCTCGAGCCTACTCTGCCATTTAATAACGTCATCGCTGATCAGATTGTGCCCTTATCTACAAACTTTTGCACCATTTCCATAAGCCTCCCCCATTGCCCCCCGTTCCTTTTTCGATGAAATCTCCGCCGAACCCAGCATTGAATGTAGTCAATGACCCGGATTCCACTGCTCACTGGGGAAGGGAATTAATGAATCTGTGAAAAAAGGAATTCCTCATCATCTCCGTCTTAAATGCCTGACTCATATTCTTAAATTGTGCTACTTGTTCTGATTCCGGCACAAGGGGAAACATCCTCTCAGCAGACACACGTTCAAAGCCTCTCGAAATTATGCCTGTTCCAAGGCGACTCTGAACTCCAATATGCACCAGTTCAAAGGGCTGACAATTTGACCATGAGACAGCGCCTTCATCACTGGAGTCAGCATCTCTCAACTGCCTGCAGTGCAAGCATTAACCTCGTTATGACAGGAGACCAAAGTGAGTAGAGAAGATTAGACGAGAATGGATTCAGCGATGAGGGACCTCCGTTAAGTGAATAGATTGGAGGAGCTGGCGTTGTTCTTGGGGAAGAGAAGCTTGCGAGACTAGGTAGATGTGACCTGAATTATGATTGATCGAGACAGAGTAGATAGTTTTTCTTCACGTTGGCAAAAGGGACGAAAATCAGATGGCATTAAGTTAATTTATTTGCAAAAGAATCAAAGATGACATGGGGAAAACCCCTTTAACACCGTGAGGAAATGTGGTCTCGAATGTTCTTTCCGAGAATGAGATGGAGCAAAGTTTAATCATGGTTTCTGAGAGGAAATGGGATGGGAAGCTGAAAGGAAAATATTTGCTGAGTTTCGGGGAAAGGGTGGACAAATGGCAGTAGTTAGATTGCTCCTGCAGCGTACTTTCACTGTCTGAATGTGCTGAATGCACTCCTTCTGCACTGAAACCGTTACAAGATTCACACATAGAGCTGGGTATCAGTTATGCTGACTGCTCCGTTGCATCCCCTGTTTAAATCTGATTTCTGCTCCAACACATCCGTGCTCACTTTAAAGGCAAATGATTGAAGACGGAATTTGAACCGCCCAAAGGGTGTGTTGAATGATCTCAGGAGTGAAGATTCCGCATCAAGCTTCACGTTCTAGTCGCCATATCTGGTATCAAGCTGCTGAAAGCTTTGACAACTGCCAGTTCTGGCATGGTCCCTTGCACTGCTGGAATAACATAGTCAGTGCTCTTTATTGTTTGAATTCGGTCTTTGGGATCCATGCAAATACTTACTCCCGCATTTTCCTTCTCTCTCACGGCATTTCAATCTAACAATCTCTAGGAGTTCAGCAAATATTTCCTGTTTTTAGCCTGAACGTTTTTACATTTCATTGTGCTCTGTCATTAAGCTTTGGATTAATGTTTGTGAGAGTATTTCCCATCTCATCCGGGTCTGAGTAGTTTTGTATGTATCCTCAACGTCATCATCATTTCGTAGGGAATGGAGTTTTTGATTTCTTCTCTTCCACATTCGCCCTGTTCCTCTGCCTCTGATAATTTGTTGGCCGTGTTCTTTCTTTGCTCCCGTGCATCTCTTCCCATTGATTGTGTTGTCCACAACCTCTGCCCCAAAGTGTCTGTGGGTTCTGTTTGCCACCTGCTTCTGCAGGCAGGTACTACTGTGGGTCAACATTGTATCCCCGCACTGTCAGTCATGATCATGACGACATTGGTCATTTACATTTGGAGACATAGAAGGTTGCGGAAAACAAAAATTTCCATCCACACTTCCCCGACGGTTTATGGGTTGGCAAAGTTGGTGCTCAATCAAGAGGAACCAGGTGGAAATCTGGTCCAATATGCCAACAATGCAAAAGCCTCAATTGCCATGGTGGCTCGGCATGTAGCCTTTGAGTTTGGGAAGATGGAAGTTCCTACCATCAGTTGCAGGAAACATGTTATTGTATCTGGATCTGAAGTTGGAGTTGGAGAGAAGAAAAAAATGCTCCAGGGAAGCGGATTGTGGGAGTGGAGCCGAGTGACATAGTCACGGTTCCATTGACAAGTTAAACAGGTCATTGTGACTTTTCAAGTGGTGGGTTGTGGTCCTATGGGATGGCGACACCATCAGATATACAAGTCATAAAATAATACAGTCCTTAAGAGCAGAAACAATTCCTTCGGAACATCGAGTTTGCATAGCTGGTAACTCTAATCCCATTTTCCAGCACTAGTCACATAGCCTTTTATGCCAGGGCATGACAAGTGCACATCCAAATACATCATAGTTATTATGAGTGTTTCTGCCTCTACAACCCTTTCAGGCACTGAATTCCAGATTCCCACCGCTCTCTGGGTGAAAAAAAAGACATGCGTCCTCACATTCCCTATAAACCTCCTGCCCCTTACATTAAATCTATGCCCGCTGGTAATTGATCCCTCCACCAAGTGGAAAAGTCCCTTCCTCTCTACCCTATCTATGCTCCTCAAAATTCTATGCACATCAGTCATGCCCCCCCTCAATCGCCTCTGCTTCAGGGAAATTAACCTCAGTCTATCCAATCTCTCTTCATAACTGAAGCTCTCAGCCCCAGGCACACACTCTTAAATCTCCTCTGCACTCTCTCCAGTACAACCACATCCTTCCTACAATGCGATCTCCAGAAATGCATGCAATACTCAAGCTCTGTCCTAACCAGTGTTTTATACAGTTCCAGCATAACATCCCTGCTCTTATTTTCTATTCCTTCGCTAATAAATGCAAGAATCCCATATGCCCCTTCAACCAACATTTCTACCTGCCCCACTAACTTAAGGGACGGGTGGACATGCACGCCAAGCTCCAGCTGATCATCTGTTCATCCCAGGGTCCTTGCTTTCATCGTGCATTCCCGTGCATTGTTTGTCCTGCTGAAGTGCATCACCTTATACTTATCCAGATTAAAGTCCATATGCCACTGATCAGCCCATTTGACCAGCCCGTCTATATACTCTTGTAATCTAAGGTTTTCCATCTCACTATTTACCAACCCACCAATTTTCATGTCAGCTGCAACCGGGCAGCTGGATGGGCTCAATAGTTTTTCAAAGACTTTGTGACATGGGAGACACGATGGAAATCTCTCCAAAGGTCTGTGTGCCCCCCGATTCGAGAATAAATCTACAGTGAGTTTGAAACAATTCCAGGCGAGGCCTCCTCCATGCTCCGCAACAGCAAACCAGGGAAATGATTCTTATCGTGTCCATAGACAGTCTATACATGGCCCAGCCAGAACTGGACACATTTTTGCGCATTTCTGTTGAATTCGGCAAGATCAGCAACAGTGCATGGTTACTCTAGCGATAGGCATTGCAGGAGATCTTGCATAGCCTGTGGCTCATTTCCACATTCACAAGTTTTTAGGCTGGTTGTATGTCCCCATTTGCTTAGTGACACCTTTGAAAGACCTAACTCTGTTAACGCACTTCCAGGTTGCTCAGTTGCAATTAGCTCCTGGGGGAAGGCTTTCATCCGGTAGAATTTCCATCTCTGGGTTTTGTTCGCGACTGGCGAGCCGGTCTTTCCACAAGGCGATGCGGGCTTCAGATGGGGTTGATTGTAATGGAACAACACTGTTCATGAAGCTCCTCGGTTACTTTAGGCGGCTGGGTGTAGGTTTATGACAATGTAGAGGGTGCCTCTCATCTGATGTTTGACAGAGTGGCTCGTTCTTGCTGGCTACCGATCTTCTTATATCAGGAGGAGTGATACCCGCCAGGATATACAGGCTGTTGGTGTTTGTTGGTTTAAAACAACCTGTGATAAGTCAGGAGCTTGCATTCAGAACCGCATCCATCTTCTTAGCTTGAGTAGATCTTTCCCATGCAGGGCAGGCGTATTCGGCAGTGGAATTATAAAGAGCAAGTGCACTGGTTCACAATGTTTTCCAGCTTGCTCCCCATTTTGTGTTAGTGAGCTTATTGAGGATGTTGATTCGTGCCCTCACATTTGCCTTTGTCTTTTCAATGTGGTTCTTGAAGGTGAGGCATCCAACAAGTGTGACTAAGTAGATAGGGTGCTCGCAAAGCGTCAGTGTTGCTCCACACCAGGTTACTTTAATCTGGCGTTTGGCTTCACGGTTTTTGAGGAGGAATGCACAAACTAGTGTCTTTGATGGGTTTGTGCGAAGGTCGTTTTCTTCATAGTACGATCTTAGTCCGACAGAAAGCGTTTTCTGCACGGTTTTAAAATCAGTGCCTTTGGCAGTTGCACATAAGTCATCAGCAGATATAAAACGGCGTGTGACACCGTCTATAGGTTGGCCATTCGTGTAGATGTTGTACAGCAGCGGTGCAAGCATGCTTCCCTGAGGGAGACCATTCTTCTGAAGACGCCGCGTGCTGCAGTACCCACCTAGTTCAACATCGACCCGGCGACTCTGAAGCATGCTTTTTAACAGCTCTGTTAAGTGAATATATTTTGTCATCTCTAGGATCTTGCGGAGGAGACGTCTATGGTTCACTGTATCGGATGCTGCTGACAGGTCTACAAAAACAGCACATGTTACCATCCCTTCCTCAAAACCATCTTCGATGTGTTGTGAGGTTGAGCAGTTGGCTTGTTGTTGATTTGCCGGGGCGGAAACCTGCTTGCTCTGGAATAATCTTCCCATCTACAGATGGTGGTATGCTATTAAGTATCAGGGATTCAAACAGCTTATTGGTGCGGCAAAGCAGTGAAATTGGCCGAAAACTCTTAGGATCTGAGGGATCTTTTCTGAGCTTTGGTAGTGCTATTACTTGTGCCTCCTGCCAAATTTTATGTTTCTTGAGTGTTGCCACGCATTGGTTGAACAATTGTAGGAGCCATTTCTTTGCTTGTTGTCCAAAATGCTTTATCTGCTCCGCTGCTCTGGTAATTAACACAGCATATAACATCATTAATACACAGTAATGAAGCGGTTTTCAATTGAATTCAACAGTCTCTTGAACTTAACGTCTTCAGCACAGCTTTCTCAGGCTTGGAGAACTCACCAGGGAAAAGCAGGTGAATTTAAGGTTCACTTCCTGGGAGTCTTTAAGCTTCAGATTGCCCGATATCAATAAAGGTTTAGTGCTTACAGCTGCTGTGACAAATGTTTACTGTGAATTATTTTCTCATAGAGGGTTTTGAGAAGATTGGAGGCTTTCAAATAGGCACTAGCAGGATAGGAGACACTGAGGAAGTTAATCACTAGCTACGGCAATGATGGCAGGCTGTGGTGGGATTAGTAGGTGCACAGGAGGGAGATGTACAAGGGAGTGAACGGAAGGGAAGAGATAAACAGAGGGAGCAAGGTTGAAGAAGGCACCTGCCTCCAATATGCGCACTTCCTGGTTCAACAGATGCGTGTTTGGCTGAGGGGGTCTACTGACAAAGAAGGAAGAGTATACACTGGTCACTGGCACCGAGCCACTAAAGGAAAACAACAAATTCCCAACTCAAAATGGTAACAGGGGACACCTCCGCCCCTTCCTCCCCCACGCAGCCCCACCCTCACACTGCCGCCCCCCAACAGCCATTGCTCGGTAACAGTGAGAGGGAAACTCATCAGCAATGCTTTAGTTGTCCTAGCTGGATGGAAACCCGTTGGCAGTCACTGCCCCATTGTCCCACCATAGATAGGATTTAACAGATTCCATTCACCAAGCACATGCTAATAGGCAAGCTGCCTTCCATGTGGCCTCGGGAGATTTTCAATGTCTCAGTCAGACACTGAAACGTGCCGAACAATCAGGGCACCTCCTGGTGCTGGAGTAAAGGAACACAGAAATGCCGCCCCAGGTTGTGTCGCAAACGTTGAAAGAGTTGAGGCCGATAGCTTTGTGCTAATGGGATGGAGGCTGCTGTCAGGCTGAGAACAGTTAAAGACAGGCATCAAAATTCAGATGCTTTGGAATAAGGTCCTCCCATTGATGACTGGGACTTGCCGTGGAGACTCGCGACATTTCCACCTCTGGAGAAGTGGGGTGGGGTGAGGTAGAGCAGCTTTATGAGGTGGGCCAGACTGATCCACAGCAAGATGTTTCTCAAGCACTGGTGGGGTAGGGGGTTGTGGAATCTCCTGTTGGAGGTCTGCATGTGTTTGTCACCATCGTGACTGTCAAATATCAGGCAGAGGAAACGGCTCCGTGTGACGGTGCTAGTGAGTTAGCGCTTCCTGCGAGTGTGGTCTCGCCCATTCCACTGACTGAAATGCAGGTCAAATGGAGGAAGATGATTCACTGCTCAGCGACACCGAGGCACCCACGGCACATAGTGAGTTCCCAACTGGAACCCGTGAAGAAAAATCCCTGCAGGAAAAGTGGTGGAAATGCTGAAAATGATAGAAGTCGAACACCCCCTCCTTTGGACAGAGAGACAAAGTATTGCATCAACACTACTTTAACACATGTTTTGTCAACATGGAGAGTGACTATCCACTGAAATTCATTACCCCAGCTCAAGAGAAACGTGAGGATTCCCAATCACCCACTGCACTCTCAAACACACGCTGCATTCCAGATGACATCGCAGGATTGTCAGTGCCTGTGAGATATAGCAGATGAGGCAGTAATGTACCCGAAGGCCAGGGCTCTTCCCGGCGTGGGAGTGAAGTGTCAAGAGAGCGGAATGTGTGGCACACGTAAAGCCAGATTCGACCGTTTTTGTTGGTGCTGGTGGGTGGCCGGGTTTGGGGGTTTTGTGGAATAAGGATCTGGATGAAGCCAATCTGGGAGCATCCAATGCCGGTCATCGACATTCGGCTGCCCCCTAGTTTTGCGTCTACAGCCCTGGACCGGACTGGCTGCTACGTTTACATCATTGAAGAAACGCTTGGAGTTGCACAGTGGCGCCAAAACCCACACAGGGACGAGCCATTAGTTGGCGGTATTCAGCTGGATACCACAGCTTTGTGGAACGGCCATTCTGCTAGAAAATATTCGAACTCTCCAGGTCTTCCTGTGCAGCCACAGTGCTTGTAAATGCAAATCAGCTTTTAACAACGAAGCAGTGAACTTCAGAACCAGGTCTCAGACATACTTGGTACACTGAGGGTTCAGTTGGAGTCTGTTCCTTTCCAGGCTATGAAACACTGGGTTTTACACTGTGTGACGATTTTGACCTCTGACACCAGAGCAGCAGTTGTGTCCTGTTCCTTTCCCCATCCATTCAGACAAGTTCATCAAACACGCATGAAAATCAGTGGGAAAGGGGCTGAGACTGTGCAGTGAGTGCTTTTAAATCTTATCCCAGGCAATGAGCTGCATGAGCTTCTCATTAAACACGAATAGCCAGGATCGTTCAACACGTTCATCCCCCTAATATTCATCACACAACTTATTTATCTAAGTAACTTTCTTAATCGTTCTCTGCTTAATGATTTTGCTGCTGATACTGAATCGCAGAAACGCAGTTTGAAACTCTGTCATGTGGGGCTTCAAGTGAGAACTTCTAAAAAAACAGTGATGCTGCTGTTGAATCAGCCAACTGTCATGACTCTTGGACGTTATAAGTTAGTTATGATCTAAGCTTTCTCTTACAATTAGAAGCAAGAAAATAATGTCCTGGAATGAAGGACGGCGTGATGTTGAATTGAACTCTTCCAGGAAGCAGGGCATTGTGATCTGGTTGACATGGATATCAGGGGCTGAGGTTCAATCCTACTGAAAGTCAGTGCTGAGCTTTAACATCTTCACACAAAGGAAGAAGTAACATGTGATTTGATGAGTACTGACTTAAAATCTCAGAATCAGTCAGACCTAAGTGTCAGGGGAAAGAAGGCCGACAGCAGGTGCTGCTATGCCATGCAAAAGAAAAGGAGTGCTTTTCAGATAATGACCAAGCAGATAGCTCGTTAGAACCACTGATTGGTAAGAGTTAAAGATATCGGAACCAGCAGAGGGAATCTTCAATGGGGATTTCATTCGATAATGTTCAAAGCCTTGAATGGTGGAGACTTTGTTTCACCTCAGTGAAGAAGGGAAAAGGGTTCCTGTTAGAGCCGGAATGCGCCAGACGTTAAGGTTAGTGCTAAAAACAAAAAAACTACTGCCGATGCTGGAAATCCAAAACAAAAACAGAATTACCTGGAAAAACTCAGCAGGTCTCGCAGCAGGTCTGGTTAGGGCTACATGACTACAGATAGTGTCTATAATGTATAAACTCGGAGTGACTTTTTCTTTTCAGTTATGAAGTTAAAGCGGGTGTTATTCCCTGTAATTTAATGTATTAGTTGCCTGCTCATCAATGTTTAGTCTTGGTTGATTTCAGTGAACTTTGCAGAGCAAAAGTCTTAAAACAAGAAAACTCGTTTTGCATAATTTTGCAAGGTCAATTGGACTTCAGATCTCTTTTCAAACGTTAGCAGACTTTGTGCATCGAAACACACAGACATATGGTTCAACAAATGAAGAGAAATTGAGGGTATATTAATTCCCCAATTGATCTGTTCTGCTGGCCAGGGCAATGACGGAACATGCAGCGCACAGTCAGCTGCGAAATTTTCACAAAGTTGTTTCTCAGATCCTTAGAGCTCAAGACGATCAGGCAGTTACTATGGTCTCCTTCTTTACTGGCCTGGACGCAGTGAAAAAATGTATTGGAGAATTAAAGACACGTTGATTGTCCTACTGGACAATGATCATAACTCAGAAATAATAACACTTGTGTTATTGTCCTGCCTGCATATCACGACAGTCAGGTTTAGATTCCCGGACATGTTGAGTTCCTACGCAATGGGTGGCGAGTTATTCAATAATGAGCAACAGCAGCTCCGAGATCGCGCAGCGGAATTTTCAACTTTACTCCTGGAACGTCCAAAATGTTCCCAAGTCTCCCGAAGTGCCACCTCTTTGCATAATTGCAGCGTCACCTGCTGCTGTCCAGACCCTGAATGAACACGAAATCCCCAGGATACGAACCTCCTGCACCTCCTCCTCCTTTTTAAATCAATTCATTATTCTCCCAAAATGAGGTATAAATAAAGCCTTGGTTTATATAACAGTTGTTCTACTGCAAATAACTATTGTGTGCACTGTAAGTAAATATATTTCCTTGTTATGTCAATACTGGAGGACCAGAGCCTGGGAGAGCCAGGGGATCTGACACATGCAGAACCAGGGAATCAGACACTGGCAGAGCCAGGGGATCTGACATTCTCTGAACCAGAGTATATGACACTGTCTCTACCAGAGAGTCTGACGTTGGCCGAATCAGGGGATTTGACAATGATTGAATCAGGGGATCACCCATCAGCGAAATCATGGAATCAGTCACTCGCTGAACCAGGGGATCAGTCACTCGCTGAACGAGGGGTTCAGACACTCGCTGAGCCAGGGGATCTCATAGTTCCTGAATAAGTGCCATAGAGTCACGAAGTCATAGTTATAGACTTGTAAAGCGCAGGAACAGGCCCTTCAGCCCATCGTGTCTCTGCACCAATCTACTCTAATCGCATTTTCCATGACTGGGCACATAGCCATGAATGCTATGACGTTTCAAGTGCTCACCTAAATACTCCTCAAACGTTGTGAAGTTTCCGTCCTCTACCATCACCTCTGGCAGGGTGTTCTAGATACCAAACCCCTCTGGGTGTTAAAAAAAAATCCTCAAATCGCCTTACCTTAAATCTATGCCCCCTGGTTATTGACATATGATTTCAGGGCAAACGATTCTTCCCACCTCCACAACCTATTTCTCTCATAGTTTCGCCTATATCTGTCAGGTCCTCCCCAGCATTCTCTGCTGTATGGATAACAGCCCTAGCATTTCCAGCCTTTCTTCACAGCTGAAATTCTCATCCCAGGCAACATCCTGCTGTATCTCCTCTGCATCCTCTCCAGTGCAATCATAGTCTTCCAATAGTTTGGCGACCAGAACTGCACACAGTACTCCAGCTGTGACCCAAACATCGTTTTATAAAGCTCCAACATAATCTTCCCGATTCTAAATTCTAAGCCTCTGCTAATAAAGGCACGTATCCCATAAGCCTTCCTAACCACCTTACCTTCCTCCGCTGCTGCCTTCAGGGATCAATGGACATCTACACCAAGGTCCCTCTGATCCCCTGTTATTCCGAGGGTCCTACTATTCACTGTGTATTCCTTTGCCGTGTTTGGCCACCCAAAATGCATCAGCTCACATTTCTCAGGATTAAGTTCCATTTCCCACCGCTCTGCCCATCTTACCAGCCCACCTTTATCGTTCAGGACTTGGTAATTACTGGAGTAAGGCTTTCCTCCTCTTTAATTACGTAACCACCAATCTGTAAAGCTACTGATCATAGCTTCTATATTCACTTCCAAATCATTAATGCGCTCTAAAAACAGCTGGGCTCCCAGCACTGATTCCTGTGGTACGCCACTGGACAAAGGCTTTCAATCGCTAAAGAAACCTTCGACCATTACCCTCTGCCATTGCCACAAAGTAAATTTTGGCTCCAATCTGCCAAATTGCCCTGGATTCCGTGGGCACAACTTATTGACCTGGATCCCATGTGGGACCTTGTCAAAAGCCTTACAGAAGTACATGATCACTACATCAACAGCACTACCCTCATCTACACAACCAGCCACCCCCTCGAAAAATTTAGTCAAATGTGTTAGATATGACCTCCTGTTGAGAAAGCCATGCTGACCATCTATGATTAACCCCTACCTCTCCAAGTGGAGATTAATCCTGTCCCTCAGACTTGTTTTTTTCAATAGTTTTCCTACCACTGAGGTAAGACTCACATGGACAGTAATTAGCAGGTTTATCACTGCAAGACTTCTTGAATAATGTTATTACATTCCCTGTCCTCCAGTCCACTGGCACCTCTCCTGTGGCCAAAGGGTTTTGAAAATTAGTGTCAGGGCTCTTGCGATCTCCTCCCTTGTCTCACTTTGCAGCCCGGGATACACCTCATCTGGGCCTGGAGATTTACCAATGTTCATTCCCGTTTAAATCAGTAACACCTCCTCGCTTCCAATGCCAATTTGTTCAAGTATATCACAGTTCCCCTCCCCGATCACTACACCTACGTCCGACCCCTCCCTTTTGCGAACAGAAATGAAAATTAATAATTCAAAACATCAATTACGTCCTTCACCTCCACGCACACATTGCCACTTTTGTCCATTATGCACCCTATTCTTTCCCTGGTAATCCTCTTGCCGTTAATATATTTATAAGATGCCTTGTGATTTCCTTTATCTTGCCCCTTATTAGCCCTCCTAATTACTTTATCAGTACCCCTACACTTTCCACACTACTCTAGGGCTGACATTGTTTTCAGCCCTCTGTATCTGACATGAGCTTTCTTTATTTTGCTTATATCGCTTGACATCCTGAGTGCACTGACCTTTTTGGTCATACCGTTCACCTCTACGGAAATATGTTGGCCCTTAAATCTTACTATTTCCTCCTTGTATGCATCCCACTGGTTTGATGTAGACTTTCCAACAAGTAGCAGCTCCGAATTCACTTTAGCCAGATCCTGGCTTGTCAATTTAAAAACGGCCTTCTCCAATTCATTACCTTTATTTCCGGTCTATCTTTGTCCTTTCCTATAATTACCTTAAATCTTAGAATGTTATGGTCAATATTTTGGAACTGCTCCCACATTGAGATTTATACAACTTGCCTGGCGTCATTCCCTAAGACTCGGTCCTGTACCGCCCCCTCTCTTGTAGGAATTTATGCGTGCAGGCTCAAAAAAGCTCTCCTGCATGCACTTTGAGATTTCCGTCACCGTCCACCACCCCCACCATCTGCTCCCTCTAACCATTCCACACAAACACTATCTCCACTAATATTGGGGAAGATGAAATCCCCTACTAGTATTGCCCTATTACATTTAATATTCTCCGAGATTTGCCTACATATCTGACCCTCTTCCCAACAAATCCCCTCCTCCCACACTCCCCCACCACCCCACAAACCCCACTATCCACCCAGCACTCTTTCGGGTTGAGGCATTCGCTTAAGCAAAGGATCAGAAACTGGCTGAACATGAGGATGAGACACTGACTGAATCAGAGCACAAGGCAGTGTATGCACCATTGGATCTCACCCTGTCAGTATCAGCGAATATGATACTCTCCCATCCAGAGGATCTGACTTGAACCAGAGCATCTGACACAGTCTGCACCAATGGATCCCATTCTGTCTGAATCAGAGCGCCTGGCACTGACCGTAGCAGTGTATCTCACTCTGTTTGGGCCATAGGATCTGACATTTTCTGACATTTATGATCCAATGGATCTGATAGTGCGGTTCCACTGGATCTGACACTGAAGCAGAGGATGAGGCACTGGGTGAAACAGAACACAAGACACTGTCTGTAACAGTGAATCTCATTCTGTCCGAACTACATTACCTGCCACTATCTGAACTGGAAAAACAGACACTAAATGAAAAAGAGGATCTGGCCCTGTCATAAACGGAGCATCTGACATTCTTTGAGCCTGAGAAAATGACACTGCCTGCTGTAGGGTATCTGACATTTTCTGAACCAAAGCACCTGACACTGCCTGTAGCACTGCCTGAACCAAAGGTTCTAACACTGCCTAATACAGGAGATCTATCAGTAATCGTTTCAATGGTTCGGCACTATCTGGAGCAGCGGACCACACTCTGTGTGAACCTGAAGGTCTGAAACTGCCTGTTCCAGTTGACATGAAACAATCTGAACCATGGAATCTGACTCTGTCCGATCTATTGGACCTGGTACGATCTGGACCACTGGATATCACTCTGTCTGAGCCAGATGAACTGACACTGTCTGTTCCAGAGGATCTTACACTGTCTGATCCAGTGGACCTGACACTATCAGAAACGTTAGGCCTGACGCAATTGGACCCAATGGATCCCACTCGCTCTGCTCCAATGGATCTGACATTTCCTGAAACAGTGGATCTGGCACTATGTAATCCAATGCATCTCATGCTGTCTGATCCGCTGGATCTGTGTCTCTATAAACTGTTTAATATAATATTTTCCACAATGGTTGAATCTATGGACAAACTGGTGCCTCCCATGACATCCTTGCACAGTTCCTGGGAAAGCATATTCAGTATGCCGGAAATAGTACAGTGAGTGAGTGAATTGAGAGCCCGGATTAAACTTCATGCTGGGAACACCTTAGGCTTCTTAAACAAAAAATAAAAATACCTGGAAAAACTCAACAGGTCTGACAGCATCTGTGGAGATGAACACAGTTAACGCTTCAAGTCCGTATGACTCTTCAACAGAACTAAGGATAAATAGAAAGGAGGTGAAACAGTAGCTGGTTCAGGGGGGTGGGGGAGGGGGGGAGGGAGTAGAGCTGGATAGAGGGCTAGTGATAGGTGGAGATAGCCAAAAGATGTCATAGGCAAAAAGGCAAAGAGATGTTGACGATGGTGATATTTTCTAAGAAATGTGCTAATAGGTGACATTAAGGGTTGAAAGCAGACCGAGCAAGGTACAGATAGCCCTACTGGGGATGGGGTGGGGGGAAGGGATCGAAATAGGCTAAAAGGTAGAGATAAAACAATGGATGGAAATACATTTAAAAACAATGGAAGATGGTGGGAAAAGAAAAATCCATATAAATTATTGGTAAAAAGGGGGGATCGGAAAGGCGGTGGGATGGAGGAGTGAGTTCATGATGTAAAGTTGTTGTTTTTATATTTTTACTTAGTTCTTTGAAGAGTCATACGGACTGGAAGCGTTAACATAGGCTTTCAGTACTGCTGAGTTTTTCCAGGATTGTTTATTTTTGTTTTGAATTTCCAGCATTAGCAGTTTTTTCCTCTCACCTGAGGACTCATGTACCAGAGTGGAGAGCTCATGCGCGGACGGAGGTTTGTGGGGTGGGGTGGGGGGGGGGTGGTGGTGGTGGTGCCAATGGGAACGCATGCGCAGATCCGGAAATGTTAAGTTGCACGCGTGTGCAAAACCGCTGGGGTAGGCGGAACGCGGCACACATTTATGATGGGGGGAGGGGGTCCTTGCCGCATGCGCGGAAGAGGAAGGGCTGGGAAGGGCGGCGCGGCGCGGCGCGGTGCGCGTAGGGAGGGGAGTGCGGCGCGAAAAATAGGCGATTGCGCTGCAGTGGCGCGGACCGTCGTCGGGCTGTGGGGGAGGGGAGGAGCAGCGGGATAATGAGGATGAAGGGCAGGATTGGAGACAGCGAACCGGTGAGCTCGATGAAGGCCTTGCCGTGCCGGAGGGTGTTGGAAGGAAGACAATGCGCATGTGCCGTGGTTGAGGAGGCGGGACTGTGTCAACATCGTGGAGGAATGCGGCCGGACTGCGCGTGCCTGACCGGTATCAGTGGGACTGCGCATGCCCGGATGCGGGTGAGAGGGAGAGCAGCGCGAGATTGTCGATTCAAAAATAAACGGTCGGGCAGCGACCGCGCCTGCGCAAGATCGGGAGATCCAACCCTTCCAGAGAGATCAACTAGAGAGGGATTCCACACTGGGGCTGTGTCAGAGATCAACTAGAGAGGGATCTCACACTCGGGCTGTGTCAGAGATCAACTAGAGAAGGATTCCACACTGGGACTGTATCAGAGATCAACCAGAGAGGGATTCCACGCTGGGGCTGTGTCAAAGATCAACTAGAGAGGGATCTCACCCTGAGGCTGTGTCAGGGATCAACTAGAGAGGGATTCCACTGTACACTGCCTCCTTGCCCTGCCTGTACACTAAGCCACTTTCATCCTTAGTCGCGCGCAGCTTACTCTGTGCTAATCTCCATCACTCTAAACCCGGATAACTCATTCTTTGCCTTGTCACCTTCATCATTCACGGCCTCACGCTCCCTGTACTATTTACATCATGGATCTGCATCTCTCTCACTCTGACCCTCAACACTTACTTCTAGGAATGGAAGGCTTAGGAGCAGAAGTAGGCCATTCGGCCCTTCAAGTCTGATCATTCAATCGATAAGATCATGCATGATCTGACAGTGGCCTCAACCCCACCTTCCTGTCCGCCACTCCCCGCAACACATGACTGACTTCTCCATCAATAATCCATCTTCAATAAATTCAATGATGCAGCCTCCAGTGCTTTCCGAGAAAGAGTTTTGGTGTCCATAGCTATTCTGAGGCCCCATGCCCTTCCTCATTCCTCCTCATTATTCCGAATCACACTGCACCTTCACTCATTCCGATACCTCATCATTCGAAACTCCAAGCAATCTTTGCCCCGTTGCCCTCATCATTCAGTTCCATATTTAAATTATTCAAGGGATGTAGGCATCGCTGGCTAGGCCAGCATTTGTTGCCCATCCCTAAGTGCCTCTTGTGAAGGTGGTGGTGTGTTGTCTTCATGAACCGCTGCAGATCATGTGATGTAGGTACACCCACAGTGCTGTTAGGGCGGGAGTTCCAGGATTTTGACCCAGTGACCGATATACAAAGAAAGGTAAAACACAGGAACAAATAAGCCCTTCGGCCCTCCAAGCCTGCGCCGATCATATTGCCCGTCAACTAAAAATATATTTCCAAGTCAGGATTGTATGTGGCTTGGAGAGGACCTTCCAGGTGGTGGCGTTCCCCTATGTCTGGTTCCCTTGTCCTTCTATGTGCTAGAGGTCACAGGTTTGGGCGGTGCTGCCGAAGCAGCCTTGCCGAGTTCTGCAGCGCATCTTGTAGATGGAACGCACTGCTGCCACATTGCATCGCTGGTGATCGAGTGAATGTTTATGGATGGCGTGCAAATCAATCAGGCTGCTTTGTCCCGCACGGTGTCAAGCTTCTTGAATTATGGTGGAGCTGCATTCATCCAGGTAAGTGGAGAGTATTCCATCGCACTACTGACTTGTGCCTTGTAGATGCTGTTTAGACTTTGGGGGGCCAGGAAGTGGGTTACTCTGCAGAATTCCCAGCCTCTGACCTGCTCTTGTAGTCACAGTAGTTATATGCCTGGTGCAGTTCAGTTTCTGGTCAATTGTAACCCCTGGGATGGTGATAGTGGGGAAGCTGTGTTCTATTCTGTCTACTACACTTTCGGAAGGATGTGAAGGTTGGAGAGAGAGAAAGATTAGAAAAGAGTCACGAGAATGATTCCAGGGATGAGGAGCTTCATTTATGTCGCTAGGTTGGCGAAATTGGGATTGGACTCCTTGGAGAAGAGAAGGCTGAGAGGGGATTTGATCGAGGTGTTCAAAATCATGTGGGGTTTAGACAGGGTAAATTGGGAAAAGTTTTTCCGATTGGCGGAAGGATCGAGAACCAGAGGGACACAGATTTAAGGCGATTGCAAACGAAGCAATGGAGATGTGAGGAGAAGCTTTTTCATGCAGCGACTGGTTGGGATCTGGACCGAGCTGCCTGCGTGTGTGGTGGAGGTAGGATAAACCCAGGCTTTAAAGAAGGAATTGGATTTTTACCTGAAAAGAAGAAAGTGGCAGAGCTAGAGGGAATGGGCAGGGAGAGCGGGGCTAGCTGAGTTGTTCTTGTAGAATCCAGCATGGGCATGACAGGCAGAATGGCCTCCTTCTGTTTTTCCTTGTGTACTTTCTGGATCATTCATTCAGGGCACTGGATAACATTACCGCATGCGTCTGTACATCAAAAATGTGACACTTTTTTTCCACTCCTTTCACGTCCTCTCATATTTTTTGCCTCAGTCACACCAGCTGCCCTTTCTCCTCCTGCCATCCCACCCAATTTATTTAGGACTCTCCTGGGCTGTGAGGCATGCGGCACTGAAGGAGGGAGGGAACAAGTGATGAGGCGCAAGCGCATTGCCAGCGACTGGTACTGCAAACAGGCGTGCTGGCTGAAACCCGGCAGTGATTGGAGAGTCAAACAGGCACACAAGGCACGCCCGCGCAGTGGACACCCACCATCTTGCTGAACTGCTCCTGTTGAGTATGGAGAAATCGTCGCCCTCACTCCTCAAGTGGGACAGGCATCTTTGGCCACGCCCACTCTTACAGCACGGCTTCCTGTTTGTCGCTGGCGATAATCCCCACCATCAGCTCGACTCTTATTGGCTGCTGAGCTAATGAGGGGCAAAAAATGCAGCAATCAGTCACTGTTGTATCCAAGCAACCAGAGTTATAGTCAAATATAACGCAACACATACGGAAATAGGAATTAGGAGCAGGAGTATGTCCTCCGTGCCTGCTCCTGTCATTCAGCAGTATCTGATTGTGGCACAACTCCACATTCCCGCCTCCCTCCGACACCCTTTGACTTCCTTGTTAGTGAAGAGTCTATCAACCTCTGACATAAACATATTCAATGAGCCAGACTCCACTGCTCGCTGTGGAAAATAATTCCACAGACTAACCACCCTCTGAAAGAAAAAACATTCTCTTCAACTCCGTCTTAAATCTGAGATCCCTGATTTATTTACTGTGTCCCCTAGTTCTATTCTCTCCCACAAGGGGTAACATCCTTTTAACAATAACTCTGAAAAAACCCTGTAAATCTTCCATTTTCAATAAGTCCACCTCTCATTCTTCTAAACGCCAATGGATAAAGGCCCAACCTGTCCAAACTTACCTTATAAAGTAATCCGTCGTCCCAGCAATCAGTCGCTTCAGAACACTTCTCTGAACTGCTGCTAATGCAATTATACCCTTTGCAAATAAGGAGACCGAAACTCTGCACAGTGCTACAGATATGGTCTCACCCACGCCATGTACAATTTTAACAAATTATCCCAGCTCTTAAATTCCATTGCCTTTGTTGTAAACGCCGACATGCTGTGTGCTCCTAATCACTTGTTGTAAACCCATCACATTCAATCAGTGACACTCCTACACCCACAACATCCCAACAGTGACACTCTTACACCCATCATATTTCATCAGTGACACTCCAACACGCATCACTAACCCTCAGTGATACTCCAACACCCATCACTTCCCCTTTGTGACACTCCTGCAATCATCACATTCCGTAAGTGACACTCCCACATCCGTCACATTCTCTCAGTGACTTGACCACACCCATCACATGCCATCAGATACATTCCTACACTCATCACATCCCATCTGTAACACGCCCAAATTAGTCACATCCTTTCAGTGACATCACTACACCCATCACATCCCATCAGTGACATTCCTAAACTCATCAAATTCCGCCAGAAACAAGGCTACACCCATCACGTTTTTGACGCTGCAACACCCATCGCATTTGTGACAATCCTTACACTCATCACATCCCATCAGTGACGCTCCTAATCCAAACACATCCCATCTGTAACAATCCTTACACCCATCACATCCCGTCAGTTTATTTCCTAATCCAATTACATCCCATCAGTGACACTGACACTCATCACATCACATCAGTGATACTCCTAATCCAATCACATCCCATCAGTGACACTCCGACACTCATCACATCCCAACAGTGACACACCTACACCCATCACATTCCCTCAGTGACACTCCAACATCCATCATATCCCATCAGTGAAACTCCTACGCCCATTACATCCTCTGTGACATTACTACACAAATCTCATGCCATCAGTGACATCCAAAACTCATCACACCCCATCAGTAACACTCCCACACACATCACATCCTTTCAGTGACATCACTACACCCATCACACCCCATCAGTAACAGCCCCACACCCGTCACATCCTTTCAGTGACATCACTACACCCATTACATCCCATCAGTGACACTCCTACGCCCATCACATTCCCTCAGTGACACTCCAACATCCATCACTTCCCCTTAGCGACACTCCTACACCCATCACATCCCATCAGTGACACTCCTGCACTCATCACATCCCATCAGTGACACTCCTGCACTCATCACATCGCATCAGTGACACTCCTGCACTCATCACATTCCATCAGTGACACTCCCACACCCGTCACATCCTTTCAGTGACATCACTACACCCATAACATCCCATCAGTGACACTCCAACACCCGTCACATCCTTTCAGTGACATCACTACACCTATCACATCCCCTCAGTGACACACCTAATCCGATCACATCCCATCAGTGAAACTCCAATACTCATCACATCCCAACAGTGACACTCCCACACCCGTCACATCCTTTCAGCGACAACACTACACCTACAACATCCCGTCAGTGACACTCCGAATCCAATCACATCCCATCAGTGACACTCCAACTCTCATCTCATCCCAACAGTGACAGTCCTACACCCAACACATCCCATCAGTGACACTCCTACGCCCATCACATACCCTCAGTGACACTCCAACGTCCATCACTTCCCCTTAGTGACACTCCTGCACTCATCACATCCCATCAGTGACACTCCTGCACTCATCACATCCCATTAGTGACACTCCTTCGCCCATCACATCCCAACAGTGACACTCCTACACCCATCATATCCCATCAGTGACACTCCTACACCCATCATATCCCATCAGTGACACTCCTACACCCACCACGTCCCATCAGTGAAACTTCTATTCCAACATATGCCATCAGTGACAGTCCTGCACTCATCACATCCCATCAGTGACATTCCTATACCCATCATATCTCATCAGTCAGACCCCACACGCACCATGCCCTATATGTGAACCCGTGTTGTCCCTGGGACCTTGTTCTGCAAAAAAACTGGCCACCGTCTTCACTTCAAGTCAAAAAAGTACCTTAATTGCAGTATGCTTGAAAGGAAGATGGGAGCCCGACGTTGACCGTTGATGTGAGCTCAGCAACACGATTCTGGTTTGGTCAATGTTTGCTTGACGAAGCCCATCATATAACTGAGGACTGTTTATTCATTGAGACACAAGGGACTTGTAGGCGCTACTTTAACCACCATTATAGTGTGGCAACACAATCCCGAAATGACACTAATCCCCACTGATCTCTTTTCGTAATGGCATTTTACAAAATTTCACATCTCAACAAGCCCATGACTTCCACTAAATGCATGTACCACACAGTGCCGTAGAACCAAATGCACCCATTGCTCTGTTTCAAAGGACTACAGACGATTCACTGCACTAGAGCTGGCTGTTCAGCCCCCCGTGCTCCTTGCCTGTTTTCCTGCCCCACACCATTCTCCGCCCACCCCCACAGCATCTCTCCACATCTTCATATCCTTCTATTCCTTCTCCCTCACGTGTTTGTCCAGATTCACGCACCCCTCCCTTAAATGCAGCGTCACTATTCAGGTCAGCCCATGGGAGTGAGTTCCATATTCTCACCGCTCTCTAGGTAAAGAAGTGTCCCCTGAATTCCCCAATTGGACTTAATAGTGAGTATGTTATATTGATGGCGTCCTAATGTTTTGGTCTCTATAACTCAGCAACCCCCCTCCCGCCTCGACAAAAGTGAAAACATCATCCCTAAGTCTACCCAGTTGAAATTCTAGTTGTCCTTTTCTGGGGTCACCCATCAATCTTTTTGTTTCCCACCTCATTGAGAATATCCAGGAAGACTGCCACGAAATACATGACAGCGTGAACAAACTTGCAGAATGTGCATGCAAATGGCAACTGAATTTCAATGTGGATCTGGAGAGAGGATTGCAACTGGAAGGCGCAACCACTCCTTCATGAATGCGCCTCGTAACTGGGCATACAGTAAAGGAATCTCGGGTTACCAATTCTCAAAACATTACCAGTGGAAACATGGGTCAGCAAAGCTATAATTATCACAAACAAAGCTTTGGGGTTGATAATTAGATGAGAACAATTGAAAAGCAGAGTAGGTGTTTGGAAGTTGTATAGAAACTGGGTTAGACCTCATTGGAGCATTCTGCACAATTCCACTTCCGGAATCACACTCGGAATACTGAGCACAGGACTGGGCTCCATGTCACTGTTCCGATTGTTCCTGTGGCTCTATCCCCAGCCGCCTGCATAGGTTGTCCAACTTCCACGTTACCACAACCCACCACTTGAAAAGTCACAATGACCTATTTAACTTCTCAATGGATCCGTGACCGTCTCACTCGGCTCCAGTCCCACAATCCGTCTCGCTGGAGCATTTTTTTCATCTTCTCTCCAACTCCAACTTCAGATCCAGATACAATAACATGTTTCCTCCACCTGCTGGTAGGAACTTCCATCTTCCCAAACTCAAAGGCTACATGCTGAGCCACCACGGCAATTGAGGCTTTTGCTTTGTTGTCATATTGGACCAGATTACCACCTGTTTCCTCTTCATTGAGCACCAGCTTTGCCAACCCATTAACCGTCGGGGAAGTGGGGGTTGACATTATTGTTTTCCACAACCTTCAATGACTCCAAATGTAAATGACCAATGTCGTCATGATTATGACTCACAGTGCGGGGATACAATGTTGACCCACAGTAGTACCTGCCTGCAGAAACAGGTGGCAAACAGAGCCCACAGACACTTGGAGGCAGAGCTTGTGGACAACACAATCACTGGGAAGAGATGCACGTGGGCAAAGAAATAACATGGTCAACAAATTATCAGAGGCAGAGGAACAGGGCGAATGTTGAAGAGAAGAACTCAAAAACTCCATTCCCTAGGAAATGGCAATGACGTTGAGGATACATATGAGATCGGAACCAGACAACTGAATGACATTTATGGACGTGACTTTTCCTGGACAGAAGTAATTTACAAAACTATTCAAACCTGGATGAGATGGGAAACACTCTCACAAACATTAACCGAAAGCTTAATGCCAGAGCACAAAGAAATGTTAAAACGTTCAGGCTAAAACCAGGAAATATGTGCTGAAATTCTAGAGGTTGTTAAATTGAAATGCCGTGAGAGAGAAGGCCAATGGGCGAGTAAGTATTTGCCTGGATCCCAACGACCTAATTCAAACAATAAAGAGCACTGACTATGTTATTCCAACAGTGCAAGAGACCATGCCATAACTGGCAGGGGCCAAAACTTTCAGCAGCTTGATACCAGATATGGCGACTAGAACGTGAAGCTTGTTGAGGAATCTTCACCCCTGAGATTATTCAACACACCCTTTAGGCTGTTCAAATTCCGTCATCTATCATTAGCCCTTAAAGTGAGCACGGATGTGTTGGAGCAAAAATCAGATTTAAACAGGGGATGCAATGGAGCAGTCAGCATAACTGATACCCAGCTCTATGTGTGAATCAGAGAACGGCTTCAGGGCAGAAGGAGGGCATTCAGCACATCCAGACAGTGAACGTACGCTGCAGGAGCAATCTCACTACTGCCACTCGTCCACCCTTTCCCCGAAACGCAGCAAATATTTTCCCTTCAGCTTCCCGTCCCATTTCCTCACAGAAATCATGATTAAACTTTGCTCCACCTCATTCTCGGATAGAACATTCGAGACCCATTTCCTCACCGTCTTAAAGGGGTTTTCCCCATGTCATCTTTGCTTCTTTGGCAAACAAATTAACCTAATGCCATCTGATTTTCGTCCCTTTTGCCAACGTGAAGAAAAACTATATATTCTGTCTCGATCATTCATAATTCAGGTCACCTCTGCCTAGTTTCGCAAGCTTCTCTTCTCCAAGAGCAAAGCCAGCTCCTCCAATCTATTCACTTAATGGAGGTCCCTGATCGCTGAATCCATTCTCTTCTAATCTTCTCCACTCACTTTGGTCTCATGACATAACGAGGGTAATGCTTGCACTGCGGGCAGTTCAGAGATGCTGATTCCAGTGATGAAGGCGTTGTCTCATGGAAAAATTCAGCCCTATGAAGTGGTGCATATTGGAGTTCAGAGTCGCCTTGGAACAGGTATAACTCCGAGAGGCTTTAAACGGGTGGCTGTTGAGAGGATGTTTCCCTTTATGCCGGAATCAGAACGAGTGGCACAATTTAAGAATATGAGTCAGGCATTTAAGACGGAGATGATGAGGAATTCCTTGTTTCCATGATTCATTAATTTCCTTCCCCAGTGTGCAGTGGAATCCGGGTCATTGTTTATATTCAAAGCTGAGTTCGGCAGAGCTTTCATCGAAAAGGGAACGGAGGGCAATGGGGGGTGGGTTATGGAAATGGAGCAAAGGTTTGTAGATAAGGGCACAATCTGATCAGCGATGACCTTATGAAATGGCGGAGTTAGCTCGAGGGCCCTCGTATCCTTCTCATGTTCCTATTTCTAAAGCCCTTAATCGCCTTTGATATCTGGAATATTTCAACGAGAAACGACTTAAATTATCTCACAACACAGTTGATGTGATAAGGGCGTATACGTTGTGGGGAATGGAGAGTAAATCTGTTGTGCAGCGTGAATGGTACTTTTTGTTGTTGAGTTTAGAAGCTGAAGTTAATGTTTGAAGACATTTCCTCCTGCCTCTGCCAACTGAACTGGGCTTTGGGAAGAGGGAGACTGCGCTTGCTGTCATTTCACCTCCTAACTGCTACGGGCTGCTCTAAACTTCCCCTGGCCGTCCTGTGTCTCTCTGGTCAGTGTTAACTCTTGACCTCCCGCTTCACCGACCGCAAACTGGGCGACCGCTTTGCAGAACACCTGCAGTCTGTCCGCAAGAAAGACCCAAACCTCCCTGTCGCATGCCATTTTAACACTCCACCCTGCTCTCTTGCCCACATGTCTGTCCTTGGCATGCTGCATTGTTCCAGTGAAGCCCAACGCAAACTGGAGGAACAGCATCTCATCTTCCGACTGGGCACTTTACAGCCTTCCGGACTGAATATTGAATTCAACAACTTAGATCTCCTCCATCCCCACCCCCTTTCCGTTTCGCCCCCCTCCCTTTTGTTTTTTTCCCAATAATTTATATAGATTTTTCTCCCCCCACCCCAATTCCATTATGTTTAAATCCATAACTGCAATAACCTGTCAGTCTTTCCACCCCACCCCAATTAGAGCTGTACCTTGAGTGTCCTGCCATCCATTCTTAATTAGCACAATCTCTTAGATAATATCAACACCTTCAACACCACTTTGTTCCTTTTGTCTGTGACATCTTTTGATTACCTGCTCCTCTCACTGCTTGCTTGTCCTTACAACCACCCCACCCCCCAACTTCTCTCCCCCCACCCCACCCCCCCCACCTTAAACCAGCTTATATTTCACCCTTCTCCTAACTTCACTCAGTTCTGCTGAAGGTTCATGAGGACTCGAAACTTCAACTCTTTTCGTCCCCGCCGATGCTGCCAGAGCTGCTGAGTTTTTCCAGGTAATTCGGTTTTTGTCACCCGCTTCATCGACCGATGCTCTTTGTCGAACCCCGGCCACTGGTCGGCAGCAATGGCCTCCTGGCTTCAGTGTTTTATTGCAGGCATTTATTTTAAATCGACAAAGAGAAAGGAAGAATCGGCTCTTCAGAATGGAGAAGGAACTGGAACTCTGACCCGTCGAGGATGTAAATAATAATAATAGTGATAATAATTAAATGAAAAATGAGAATCAGCTTCCTGTTAAGCAGACAATATTGCTGCGCATGTGCAGTCGGTTCACTCTCCCAGAGTGTACTGCCCATCCTGCTCACTGATAGAGGGCTTTCACATCCGCGGGGGATTGTGCGAACAGCACCCGCCATTGCACTATGACCAATTGTGACAAATAGAAATCCTTAAGGTGAGGTATGAACTAAGTAATTGGGTCAATGAGGTGGCCATTCCGGCATTGGAGTCTGTACTGCATCCAATAAGATCATGGTTGAATTTCTGCATGAAAACACTCACCCTCACTCTCACACACAGACAAAAACAGACTCATTCCCGCACGCTCGGGATATTAACGTGCATAAAACGCAAAGACAAACAAAAAAGACATCCACATAAAACACACAAACTCACACACACACACACAGACAAACAGAGGGTAAGATTGAGCAATTGTGTAACTTTCTGTGTGTGTGATAGTGCGGTGCAAATATATTACTTTGTATCTGAGAGCCTGTGAGTGTGTGTGTGTGTGTGTGATGGAGAGCATTCGAGGGAGAGCTTGTGAGTCAGTATGACTATGAATTTTTGTATTTGTGATTCAGGAAGTATGTGTTCATGTGTGTTTATGAGTTCATTAATAGTGTGTGCGTAAAAGTGTCATTTTGAGATTGCGAAAGTGAGTTTGTAATTGTGTGAACGAGTGCGTGATTGTGCGAATGCGTGCCTGTGTATGGTGGGACAGCAGGGTGTGTGAAATTTAGAGTGCTTGAGAGAATGTGTGAATTTGCGTGTGGGTGAGGGTATTAGAGAGGGAGAGTGTTTCTGAATGTATATTTGCTATTGCCTGTTGATGTACATGAGTGCTTCTCTGCAAGAGTTTGTGAGTGATTGTAATATGTGAGTGCGTACAAGTGTGAGAAATGAGGGATTTTTGTGAGGGTTTGTGAGTAAATATGTGAATCTATGTGTGTGCCTGCTTGTGAGAGATAGAGAGTGAGAGTGTCAATGTGTGTGAGACATTGAGTGTATGATATTGTGACTGTGTGACAGAATCTGTGTGTGTGAGCATGTTGGTGTGTAGTTGTGTGCATGTGAGTCTCAGTCTGTGTGAGTGAAAGTGCGTGTGAGGGTGAAATAGAATGTGTGGCATTGTGACAATGTGATATTGAATTGAGACGGAGTGAGTGTGTGCTTGAGATTAATGTGTGAGTGCTTCTGTGAATGTATGTGAGGGACTGAGTGAAAGAGTCTGTGATAAAAAAAAATGTGGAATACAGAGTGTCTATGAGTGTCTGCCTGTGTGAGTGTGTGCATGCTGTGTGTGTGAGAGAGAGAATGAAAGAGGGAGAGAGAGATGTGGACAGTGTTGGATTGTGTGAGAATGAGATTTCGTGAAAATGTGTGAGAGAGAATGTGATTGTGGGGAAAAGTGTGAGTGTACGTCTGTCTATGATAGTGTGTGTGTGTGTGTGTGTGTGTGGGTTTTTGTGAGACAGAGGATGCGTAACATTTTCACACTGTCAGATTGAATGAGCTTGAGATTTGATTCCATGAGTGAAAATGTGTCTGTGAGTGGGTGTGTGTGAGGATTAGTGTATGAGGGCCAGTGTGAGTGTATGGTATTGTGAGTGAGCGCACACGAGATAGTGCATATGTTTGAGAAAGTGTGTTTGACAATTTAATAGTGTGAGATCGAGTGAATATCTAAGGCTGCGTGTAATTGTGTGCGTGTTTGTGTATGTGTGTGTGTGTGTGTTTATGTGTGTAATTGAGTGAGTGTGTGTTTGTGTATCTATATGTGTGTGTGTGTGTGTGTGTGTGTGTTTGTGTGTGTAATTGAGTGAGTGTGTGTTTGTGTATCTGTGTGTGTGTGGGTTTGAGAGAGAAGCCAGGATTGTCCACGCCGGGCTTGAGTGTTCTCATTCCTTTTCTTATTTTTTTGTTCATGACCACTCTCCTTATATTCATGGGGACAACCCAGGCTGGGTCTATGCCACCCAGAAGCTTGTGCACACATGGACGAAGCAGCCTTTGCCCGAGTACTTGTGAGCCTCGTGTGAGAAGCCTTCTCTGGATGTTTGTCATTTGCCCTTCACACACACCCCGATTGCAAAGCTTTGCTTTAGCCAAACAACATGCTCCGGTTCCACTTCTGCTGTATATCGCTGCAGAGTTCACCTCAGCGATGTGACTGCTGCTGAAGAGACCACGCGAGCGATGTAACTACAGCTGGAGAGACCAGCCGAGCTATGTAACTACTGCTGGAGAGACCACCCGAGCTATGTAACTGCTGCTGGAGAGACCACCCGAGCTATGTAACTGCTGCTGGAGAGATCACCCGAGCGGTGTAAATACTACTGGAGAGACCATCCGAGCGATGTAACTACTGCTGGGGAGACCACCCGAGCTATGTAACTGCTGCTGGAGAGACCACCCGAGCGATGTAAATACTGCTGGAGAGACCAGCCGAGCTATGTAACTACTGCTGGAGTGACCAACCGAGCTATGTAACTGCTGCAGGAGAGACCACCCAAGCTATGTAACTACTGTTGGAGAGACCAACTAAGCGATGTAACTACTGTTGGAGAGACCACCCGAGCTCTGTAACTACTGCTGGAGAGACCACCAGAGCTATGTAACTACTGCTGGACAGAACACCCGAGCGATGTAACTACTGCTGGAGAGACCACCCGAGCGTTGTAACTGCTGCTGGAGAGAACACCCGAGCGATGCAACTACAGCTGGAGAGAACACCCGAGCAATGTAAATTCTGCTGGAGAGACCCCCCGGGCGATGTGACTGCTGCTGGGGAGACCAAACGGTCAATGAAACAACTTCTGGAGGCTCCATTGGAGCGATGGCTGATATAATTGGCAGCTTATGGTGCTCAGGAAAACACCATCCCCAAAGTTCTCAATCGTTCCCAATGTCCATCAGCTCTTCCAGACCTGTTTAGTCCTGAAAAGTGGGTCCGTGCATGTTCCGGAGCGGCGAGATTTCACGCTTTCAAACGCGTGGGGCAGGCATTTCTATCGTCAAAAGTTTTCAATTTTACCAATTAACAAATCGTGAACGTATTTTTATTTGAAATTATTATCTAATGCAAACTGTTATTTTGTTAGACGTATTTTATTTCCAAAGTAATGTGATATTTTTGTCTTGACTGTTGCAAATTTGCGAAGATAAAATTTGCAATCCACTTTCTGTGAGCATTAGAACGGAAAACTTTTACGGAATGGGCCGTTTTAGGCTGGACATACCTCAGCGTCTCAGAATGTCTTAATCCAGTCGTGTAACTGAGATTCATAAGACAGGTCTTTGACTACTGAAGACCTGGCTATTTCCTTGTATTTCTATTCAAAACTTAATGACTTTATATTTCATGTCATTGAGCTTATTTCAGAGCTGGAAAACGTTAGGCAATTAAGAGGTTTAAGACAGGGCGAAGACGGGATGAAATGGACACAATGAATGTCTGTGATAAATTGGAGAACGGAGAATGGAAACTGTAAACTTTTATTTTTCCAAAAAATGATATACTCTATGCATAAAACATGTTAAGGTGCAGTACATGACTGTTCCATAATGGCAAAATAATGCGGATGCTGAAAATCTGAAACATAAAAAATATGCTTGGCAACTCAGCAGGTCTGACAGCATCTGTGGAGAGAAAGACAATATTAGTGTATCGACTCCGCATGACTACTCTTGGGAGCTCTGAAGAAGAGTCATACGGACTTGAAACTGTAACTCAGTCTTTTTCTCCACACATGCTGTGTTTTTTTCCAGCATTTTGTTGTTTTTTTTTAGATGACCGTTCCACATTGTCTAATAGTGTTTTAACGTTCAATCTCTTTTGATGCAGCATGCGTTTCTCTGATAATTTAAACACACATACAAACTGGTTAGGTTTATAATTTTCATTTCACAAAAAGCACTGCCTTGTACTTTTTTTACACAGAGATCAAATTGATGGCAGAACATTAACAAGGTTTTTATGAAATAAAAAAAAATACATTGTGTCCTGGAACAACAAACTCTCTCTCTCTCTCTCTCACTCTTACACTCTCTCTCTCTCCCTACTCTCCCACACACATACACAGGAAGACGAACAGGCTGACAGACATAGGCACCTATACAAAACAGACTCACCTTCAGCGCTCTCCCACTGTAGGATGTTGTCATGTTCACATAGCACAGAAACACATTGCGTACACGCACACGCACACACACACACACAGATCGACAGACAGAGAGATGTACACTCTCTCTCACACACACACACACACATATAAAGAGACACAAACGGACAGGCGGACAGATACATAAATAGATGCATGCACTCCGATAGGCATGCACAAACATACACAAACACATGCACACAAAAGTCATACATGCAGAAAGCCACACACACAGGCGGACATATACTCAAATATGCACCTACGCACATAGACGCATGCACGTACACATAGACGGACAGGCACTCAGGCAGACACAGATGCACACAGCCACAGACATATGCACAAATACACACGCACACACAAACACACACATACACATTGTCAGACACATTCGCACACACAGACGGACAGAAACATAAATAGACATATTTATTCACACAGTCAAATACACACACGCACACACAACCTCACCTTCAGCAATCTCCATCGGCTGGTGTTTATCGTAACCGCGCGCGCACAAACACACACACAAACGCACACACACACACACACACACACAAACACATAGATGCTAAATAATTAAGATCAATTATACACTCTAGCATAAATTGTCATTTGGTTGCTAAGTTGGGATTCAGACCCTATGCAGAGGAATACAATTGTACGTGTTTCTTTTATTGGGCATAATAACTGATCCACAGGGTATAATGTTCGATCTGACTTGTAAAAGTTAACTTGATAGCCAACACACAGACGGGTAAATTGAGTGTAAATCGTGAATTGGTCATGATAACTAATATTAAGGATATAAAGTAAAGCTAATTGGTCGTGAAAAGGTTACATGGGGAGAAAAGAAAGGTATAACGGTATGTCAGCTGATAAGCAACAAAATCAGAAGATTTCTTAACTGTGAGGAGGATAGAATGGCATTTCAAAAGGGCCTGGACAAGTTAGTGGAATGGATAGGCAGGTGGTAGATGAGGCTGAATACAAATACATGCGAAATGATTCATTTTAGTAGCGAGAACATGAGGAGAGACAGCACAAAATGGAGGATACATCTCTGAAGGGGGTATGAGCAGAGGAACAAGCCATTGAAGGTGGCAGTATATTTTGAGCTATCAGTAACTAAAGCAAGGCTGTATTTATCGTAAAATAGAGTATAAGTGCAAGGAAGTTAGTTCAACTTATATAAATGACTAGTTTGGACTCTAGTTGAAGTATTACGTCGAGCTCTGGGCAAGGAATGTGAATTTACTTTACAGAGGACAGATAAGCTTCACGAGAATGTTTCCAGGTTTGAGCTTGGAGAAGTTACAGGGATTGGTGTTAGCTCCCTTGCTGTTTGTGGTATATATAAACGATTTAGAATTGAATGTTAGATGGTTGATCATTAAGTTCGCGAATGACACGAATATTGTTGGATTGGAAAATTGTGCATAGGATAGCCCCAGATTAAAGTAGGATATAGATGTGCTGGTCAGATGGGCTGATCATTGGCAAATGGAATTTAATCCGGATAAGTGTGAGGAGATTGACTTTTGCAGGACAAGCAAGGCCTGGGAGTACACAATGAATTGTACCTGGGAAGTGCTGAGGATCAGAGGGACCAGGGTGTGCATATCCTCAGGTCCTTTAAGGTCACGGAAAATGTAGATAAGCTATTTAAGAAGACATGTGGGATACTTGACGATGTTAGATGAGGCATAGTGTATAAGAGCAGGGAGGTTATGCTTGAACTATATAAATCACTGGTTAGGCCACAGCTACAGTATTGCGTGTAGTTCTGGAATTTGCATTATGGGAAAGATGTGATTCCACTAGAGAGAGTAAAGAGGAGATTTACCAGGATGTTGCCTGCACTGGGGAGCTTTAGTTATGAAGCGAGATTATATAGACAGGGTTTTGTTTCCTTGGACGAGAGCAGATTGAAGGGGGACATGATTGAGTGTATAGAATTATGAGGTGAATAGATGGGGTAGTCAGGAATGAGCTCATCCCCTTGGTGGAGGGTTCCATAACCAGTGGGCATAGATTTAAGGTAAGGAGGTTTAGGAGATTTAGTGGGGATGAGAGGAAGAATTTTTTTCACCCAGCGGGTGTTGGGCATCTGGAAATCACTGCCTGAAAGGGTGGCTGAATAAGAAACCCTCATAACATGTAAGATATGTTATGATGTGCACTTGCGATGCCAAGGCATACAAGGCTATGGGCCTTGTTCTGGACAATGTGTTTAGAATAGATAAGTACTTGACTGACCAGCGCAGATTCGATGGGCTGAAATGGGCCTTTTTCTGTGCTGTAGACCCCTATGACTCTATGAATCTAAGTTTAGATTGTTTTCCTTGAAGAAGAGAAGGCTGAGAGGAGATTTGATGTGACTATATTGAATCATGAGTGATCCTTATTAAACAAAGGGAAGGGGTTCATTTTCTTGAACGCACTCAGGGTGAGGAAGCTCAGTATTAAGGTCATCAGGAAAAGACGCACTGATAAGATTAACTTTTATGTTTACTCGCAGCGAGTGTTTTGGATCTGTAAAACAGTGACTGAGAGCTGGTGGAGGCAGGTTGAAATGAAGCATTCGTTCGGGAATTCGCCTTCGGGACTCTCCATTTGTTTCAGGAGCTATCAGTGAAATATTGAACGCTATGATTGAACGAAACTTCGCGCTAGATGGTGGGAATTGGTTTGTGGTGTCCGATTAATTGAAATGCTGACTGCAGCGGTCGGAGCTTACTGATTGGATGATGCGGCTGTCCGTGATGGTGTTCAGCTCCCTGATGGGCTGATACGTCTGTGGTCAATGGTGAAGATCGCTGATTGGCTAAACCATCTATGAGTCACTGTTTGCAGCAACGTGATTGGATGAAGCTGATGCCAGTCACTTGTTGGAATGAACTGTTTGGCTGAACTGTCTATCAGTCAGCAGTTGTCGCTCCCTGATTGGTTGAGATTAATGTCGGCGCACAGGAAGAATACCCTGACTGGTCCAAGTGACTCTGTGCCAATCGCTGCAGCTCCCTGATTGGATGATGTGACTGTGAGTTAGCTGGTAGGTCACCTTGTTTGGCTCAGGTAGCTGTCATTCAGCAAGCGGTTCTCCCTGAATGGCTGAGGTGGCTGTGGATGAAAATCTGATGCAGCTCCATTGGCTGCTGCACCTGTTAATCATGGGGCTGATTGCCCTGATTGGCACAAGCAGCTGTCAGTTAGCGGCGGCGATCCCTGATTGGTTGAGGCGACTGTCAGTCAGCATGCAGTGCTCCCTCATTGGCGGAAGAGCCTCTCCGTTAGCAGCGGGAACTCTCTGATTGGCTGAAGCGTCTGACAGTCAGGTTTATTTTCTTCATTATTTGAATAATTGATGTAACTGGATAATTCACCGTTTTCTTGATCTGCTCTCGGAATTTGGACTGAGTCACAGCGTAAATAAATGTGTTTGTGCAACAACTTAAACTCTGCAGTATCAATCCGACTTGTTGGAATATATATTCAGGATAAGTGAGGTAAACTAACCCTCTCACATCCATATAGAAGAATTTTATAGCATACACCGACCACAGGAGGATGAAGGTGACGGATATGGTGAACAGTAAAATCATAGACTTCCTCCTGCTCTCCATCTCTGGGTCACTGCGATTCTCTCCCTTACTCTGAGCCCTCAGTCCCTTCCGGACTCTACTGGTCACTAAAATGTGTCTGATTGTCAGATCGTTAATCAGCAGAATTAAACCGAATGGAAGCAATGGGTTTAAAACTGTATCAAACCAGGAAAATCCAACCCATCCGGGATCTGTAAAAACGCTTGGCTTTGCCACACAGCCCCAGGGTACATTGTCGATTATCTGTCCAGGTACCAGTGTAAAGTAATGGGGGATGTTTTTTAAACCGAGCAGGATGCCGGTTGTCGCTAGAACCACAGCCGCTGTTTTCCCGGTGCAATATTCTGTTTTCAGCTTCTGGCAACGAATGGCCACAAATCGATCAAAGGTGAAAGTGACGGTGAACCATACAGAACAGTCCGTGGCAGCAGTAACCAGGACAGCGAGAACACGACACACAGGAGTGAGGTTCAGGAAACTCAGTGGGAAATAATAATAATTGATCTTGTTCAGTATGACATTTGTGATAATGTGCAGTAGATCCGCCGTTGCCATGGCCATCAGGTAGCGAGTGGTGCAAGTGGAGAGGCCGCACTTTCCCCGGGACAGGATCACAATCCCCAGTAAATTAACTGTCAGAGAGAAGGGAGAAGGGACTGGAAATTAATGATTAAACATTCTCCGTGTCTGACCCTCACAGGGAGGACAGGATTTCAGCACCAAAACAGAGTTTGCTCACAGGAGGACAGGCAGGCGACTGGCTGGCGAGTATTTCAGATTTTAGCTTTGTTTTTAGATTAAAATTAGCAGCTGAGTTACAATTACTTGTTGATTATTATTATATGTAGTAATTTAAAGATAGGGGGAAATTAAACAAATAATAAAGGAGAAACAACAAAAAAGAGCGAGACGTGAGTGGGTGTTTAAAGAGCAGGTAATTACCTATGAAGGAGTGGAGTGGCTGTATAAAGAGCGAGAGTGGAGCGGATGCATATAGAGCAGGAGTTTACCTGTGAGGGAATGAGGATACCCTGTGTTGGAAAAGGGTAAGGGTAAATGTTCCACTGGAGAGTGCAACAAGAGTTTAAATTCCAGGCACTATGGGTGTCTCAGCTGCACAAGTGGGCAGGGGTAAGAGTGCAACAGCAATAGTGGTAGGAGACAAAATAGTGAGGGGTGCTGACAGGAGCTTCTGCAGCCGTAGACGTGACTCCAGGATGGTGTGTTGCCTCCCTGGTAGCAGGGTCATGAATATCACAGAACAGTTGCAGGGCATTCTGAAGGGGGAGGGAAAACTCAGAGGTCGTGGTTAACATTGATACTAACGACTTAGATAGAGTGGGATGCGGTCTTGCAAAATGAACTTCGGGAGCTAGGCAGCAGATTAAAAAGCAGGACTTCAAAGGTTGCAACCTCTGGATGGCCCCCTTGTCACGTGAAAGTGAGTATAGGAATTTGAGGATAGAGAAGATGAATGCGTGGCTGAAGAAATGTGGCGGTTGGGAGGCCTTCTGGTTCCTTGATCAGGGTATGTTTCTGGCGAATTGGCACCTGTACACGTCGGACAGGTTGCACCTGAACTGGCACAGGAGCAACATTTTTTGGGGAGGTTTGCTAGTGATGTGGGGTTGTTGGGGGAGGGTAAAGCTAATACGGTATTTTTATGTAATAATGAGTGAAGGTACAGTAGATGGTGGTGCACAGCCTAATATATAAGACAGTCGAAATATGTCTGGAACACAGAGCAAACATAGACCTGTTAAGGCACAGGAGAATAATGCAAGGCTGGTTCGCTGCTATTGTAATGAAAGGAGACTTAAAGGTCGGGCAGATGAATTGCGGGTCATGATTAACACACGGGAATATGATATTGTTGCTATCACAGAGACATGGTTGATGGCGGCGCAGTACTATCAGCTCAATGTTGCAGGGTATAGAATGTTCAGGCATGACAGGAGGCTGATGGCGACTTGGTGGTGGGGGCTTAAAATGGAAGTTGGCACTGCACGATTGATCAAGAAGTAAATTAATGCCATAAAGAGTGATGGTATTTTAGAAGGTTCCTCAAATGAGGCCATATGGAGAGAACTTAAATACAGTAGGCAATCACTTTGCTGGGGGTGCACTAAATGCCTCCAAAGAGTCAGGGGGGCTAGAGGATCGGATATGTAGGAAAATCTCAGAGATGTGTACAAGGGTAATAATAGTGGAAAATTTCAATTCACCAATGCTAACTTGGATAGTCTTAGTGTGAGATGCTTCGATGTGGCATTCTTAAAGTGCTTGAAAGTGAGCTTTTTGAGCCAACGCTAAAACCCTACGAGAGAAGGGGCGGCACTGGGCCTAATCTTAGGGAGTGAAGCCAGGAAAGTGGTATAAGTGTCAGTGGGTGAAAGCATTTCGGGGAGAAAGACCATAGTTCTTGCGTTTTTAAGGTAGTTATTGAAAATGACAAAGATGGCTTGTAAATAAAGGTGCTGAAATTGGGGAAGGCCGACTTCAATATTTTATGACAGGATGTGGCCAATGGGGACTTGAAGCAGCTAATTGTAGGAAAGTCTACAACAGGCCTGCGGGAGTCATTCAGAAAGGAAATAGTGAGAGTTCAGGGCCAACATGTTCCCGTAGAGGTGAGGGGTAGGACAAACAATTCCAGGGGATACTGGTTGTCAAGGGATATGGAGGATTGGATAAGGAAAAAGAAAAGTGATTGATGGTGGATGCAGGGGGGTTAAAACAGCGCGGAAGCCGTGGAGAAGCATAAAAAGTGAATGGTTGGGGTGGGGTGCGGTAGTTAACAAGTAGTTAGGAGAGCGAACAGGAGGCATTACCAGGCACTGGCGGGAAAGGTAAAGGAAAACCCAAGGCATTTTATAAATATATTCAGGGCATGAGGATAACCAGGGAAAGAGTAGGACCCATCAGGGAACAAAGTGGCAGATTGTGCTGTAACCGAAGGACATAGGTGAGGTTATAAACGCTTACTTTTCATCTGTGATGTCTGTGGAGAAGGACGATGTAGGTGCTGAAATAAGGGAGGTGGACTGTGATATACTTGAACATATTAGCATTGAAAGGATGGAGGTATTAATGGTTTTCACTTGAAAGTGCATAAATCCACAGTCCGAGATGAGATGTATCCCAGGCTGTAATATGAGGTAAGGGAGAAGGTTTCATTGGCTCTGACGCTTATTTTCAAATTATCTGGCCATTTGAGGGGTGCCAGTGTACTGGAGGAGAGTGAGAGAGGAGAAGTGGGGCCATTTTCAGTGAGAGAGTTGTAGCGGGGCTATTAACAGTGAGATAGTGACAGAGGAGCAAGGGGGCCATTAGAACTGAGAGAGTGAGAGAGGAGAAGCAGGGTCATTAGCAGTAAGAGAGTGAGAGAGGAGCATCGGGGCCATTAGCATTGTGAGAGTGAGAGAGGAGAAGCGGGGCCATTAGGAGCGAGAGACTGTGAGAGAAGCTGCGAGAGAAGTAGCGAGGTGTTAGCAGGATTTGAGAGGCGGGGGGGAAATCACCCAGAAAGATGTTTGAAACTGCAACACACTGCCTGAGGGGCTGATAGAGGCAGGAACCCTCGCAACATTTAAGAAGTATTTAGATGAGCACTTGAAATTGCCTCGCATACAGGGTTAGGGGTCAAGAGATGGTAAATGGGATTAGTATAGATAGGTACTTGACGCCTGGCACGGTCACGATGGGCCGTAGGACCTGTTTCTATCCTATACAACTTGTATACTCTGTGACACTCTGACTCTATGAGTGAGAGAGGAACAGAGCAGCCACTGAGAGTGGGAGAGTGCGAGAAAGAGCGGTGCCATTAACAGTGAGAGAGCAGAAGGAACAGCGGGGACATTAACAGTGAGACAGTGCGAGTTGAGTGAGCGACCATTGGAGTAAACGGAGAGAGTGGCCACAGAGCATTACTGGGCAGGGGGAGAGGAGAGAGCATGAAAACAAGAGATCATTAAACCTATTAGCTGAAGTAGGCTATACGGACAATGAGTCTGTTCGCCATTTAATGTGGTCACTGCTGACATGATAATCTTACGTTTGAGGAAGAAGCGGAGAGCCACCAGACCATCCCGGTGGGGGATGGAGGTGTAGCGGGATTGGACTATCTTGACTCCATTCTCTCTCCCCTTGTCCAGTCCCTTCCCACCTGCATTCATGATTCTATTGACACCCTACATCATATGTACAATTTCCAGTTCCCTGGCCCCAAACGCCTCCTCTTCACCATTGCGGACCAATCCCTCTACACGTCAATCCCCCACTGGGATGGTCTGATGGCTCTCTGCTTCTTCCTCAAAAAGAGGCCGGAACAACTCCCATTCACCACTACTCTCCTCCGTCTGGCTGAACTTGTTCTCACACTAAACAATTTCTCCATAAACTGCTCTCACTTCCTCCAAATAAAACGTGTGGTTATGGGTACCCGCATGGGCCCCAGCTATGCCTGTCACTATGTGGGGTATGTGCAACATTCATTGTTCCAGTCCTACTCCAGCCCCCTCCCACAACTCTTTCTCCGGTACATCGATGATTACTTCGGTGCTGCTTCATGCTCTCGTCTGGACCTGGAAAAATTTATTAATTTTACTTCCAATTTCCACACCTCCATCATTTTCACGTGGTCCATCCCTGACACTTCCCTTCCCTTCCTTGACCTCTCTGTCTCAATTTCTAGTGATAGACTATCCACCAATATCCATTACAAGCCTACCAACACCCACAGCTACCTAGACTACAGCTCCTCACACCCCGCTTCCTGTAAGGACTCCATCAAATTCTCTCAGTTCCTTCGCCTTCGTTCCATCTGTTCTGATGATGCCACTTTCAAAAACATGTCCTCTGACATGACCTCCTTCCTTAACTGAGGTGTTCCACCCACTGTGGTTGACAGGGCCCTCAACCGTGTCCGGATCATCTCCCGCCATCCGCCCACACAACCTTCTTCTCCCTCCCAGAAACCTGGTAGGGTCCCCATTGTACTCACATATCACCCCACCAGCCTCCGCATTCAAAGGATCATCCACCGCCATTTCCGCCAACTCCAGCATGATGCCACCACCAAACACATCTTCCCTTCACCCTCCACGGCAGCATTCCACAGGGATCGTTCCCTCCGGGACACCCTGGTCCACTCCTCCATCAACCGCTACACCTCAAGACCTCCCACGGAACCTTCCCATGCCACCGCAGAAGGTGCAACACATGCCCCTATCCTTCCCCTCTCCTCACCGTCCGAGGGTCTAAACATTCCTTTCAAGTGAAGCAGCATTTCACTTGCACTTCCGTCAATTTAGGCTACTGCATTCATTGCTCCCAATGCGGTTTCATCTACACTGGAGAGACCAAATGCAGACTGGGTGACCGCTTTGCAGAACACCTTAGGTCTGTCCACAAACATTACCCAGACCTCCCTGTCGCTTTCCATTTCAACATTCCACCCTGCTCTCATGCCCACATGTCCGTCCTTGACTTGCTGCATTGTTCCAGTGAAGCTCAATGCAAACTGGAGGAACAGCTCCTCATCTTCCGACTAGGCACTTTACAGCGTTCCGGACTGAATATTGAGTTCAAGAATTTTAGTTCATGAACTATCTCCTCCATTCCCACCACCTTTCCCACCCACCCCCCACCCCCCCCACCCCTTTTTTTCCATTTATTTATATTGATTTTTCTTTTCCCACCTTTCCATTATTTTTAAGTGTATTCCCATCCATTGTTTTATCTCTTTTAGACTTTTTTGATTCCTTCACCCCACCTCACCCCCACTAGGGCTATCTGTACCTTGCTTGTCCTGCTTTCTACCCTTAAATAGCACATTCCTTAGATAATATCACCACCTTCAACAACTCTTTGTCCTTTTGTCTGGGACATCTTTTAGTTATCTCCACCTATCACTGGCCGTCTATCCAGCTCTACTTGTCCCATCCCCCCTTAAACCAGCTTATATTTCACCTCTCTTCTATTTTTACTTAATTCTGTTTAAGGGTCATTCGGACTCGAAACGTTAACTGTGTTCCTCTCCGCAGATGCTGCCGGACCTCCTGAGTTTTTCCAGGTATTTTTGTTTTTCTTTTGGTAAACAGTGAAAATTAATGCCTCTCTACTTATTTGCTGTTTGTATTAAGAACTAAACAAATAAATTAACGGTACAAATGAAGGGTATGATATTGTAGCCATTGCAGAGACGTGGTTAAAGAGAAATCAAAGCTGTGAACAAAATATTCAGGTGTATGTGATATTCGAAAGGACAGGCGGGAGAAAAGGATGGTGGTACAGCTTTTTTTGCAGGAGATATAATATGTACGATAGCAAGAGATTATTTTGCCTCAGAAGATATAGAATCGACTTAGGTGGAGGGAAGAAATAACAAGAGGGTGAAGACAGTGTTGGGAGTATTCTATAGGGCGCCTAATAGTAGCTATACTGTAGGAATGAGAATAAGCCAGGAGATAATTGTGCCATGTAAAAATGACAGTTCATTTATCATGGGTGACTTTAATCTTCATTCCGTTTGGGAAAATCACATTGGCGCTGGTAGCCACGAGCAATAAATCATAGAGTGTATCAGGGAGAATTACCTAGAACAATTTGCTGTGGATCCAATCAGGGATTAGGCTACTTTGCATCTGTTAATGTGTAATGAGGCACGTTTAATAAATGATCACAGTGTAAAAGATCACCTTGAAAAAAAATTCCATAACATGGTGTAATTTTGCATTCAGTTTGAGAGTGAAAATGGGTCTGAAACAACTGTGCTAAACTTACAAAAAGGTAATTGCAATGGAATGAGGGCAGAGTTGGCTGGAGTAGACTGGGAAATGAGTTTAACAGAGAAGACGCTTGATGAACAATGGCAGACATTTAAGAAAATAGTTCATGACTCATATCAAAGACATATCCCCATGAGGAATTAGGATTCAAGAATGGAGATAAACCAAACATGGTTAACCAAACAAGTTGTGGAGGGAATCATATTTAAAGACATAAAATACATTCAATGTGGCAAAGGTTAGTGGTAAACCAGAGGATTAAGACATTTTTAACAACCAGGAAAAGTTGACCAAAAATACATTAAAGGTTCGGAAAATAAACATTGAGCATAAACTAGCAGGTAATATAAAAAGGTTCAGCTTGTTTAAATATATAAAATTGAAGAGAGAGGTTTATGTGAACTTTTGCCCCTTATAGAATGAGATTGTGGAAATAATAATGGGGAACCAGAAAATGGCAGAGGAGATGAATTCATGCTTTGCATCAGTCTTCACGATAGAAGACAAGAATAGCATTACAAAAAATACCAAATAATCAAGGCACAAAATGGCGGGAGGGTATAAATGAATAACTATTACTGGAGAAAAAGTGTGAAGGAAAATAATGGGGCTAAAAGCCGATAAATCCCTGGTAGGTTGCATGCTAGGATATGAAAGGAAGGAGCTACACAAAAGTGGATGCACTGGGAGGAGTCTTCCAAGAATCCTTTGATTCTGGAAAAGACAAGAAGATTGAAATTCTTCCAAAGTAACTACCTTATTAAAAAAAAGAGAAAGAGAAAACCTCAGGTAACTGTAGGGTACTTAGCTTAACATCCCCAATTGAGAAAATGTTAAATCTATTATAAAGAATGTGTTAGCAGAGCATTTAAAATACAAATTATAATCAAGCAGAGTTAGCAAGGTTTGATGAATGGGAAATGGTGCCTGGTAAATGTATTAGAATTATTTGAGGAAGTAAAAAGCAGAATAGGTCAAGGGGAACCAGGAGATGTAATATACTTGGACTTCCAAAAAGGCATTCAGTAAGGTACCATGTATACGGCTGCTTAATACGTTAAGAGCTCATGGTGATGGGGGTAGTATATTAGCTAGGATCGAGAATTTTCTAACTAATGGAAGACAGAGAGTTGAGAGAAGAGGGGCATTTTCAGAATGGCAGCCTGTAACTAGTGGAGTGCCACAGGAATCAGTGTTGGGGTCACAATTATTTACAATATTTATTAATGAAATATATGAGGGAAGTGAATGAACTATTGCCACGTTTCCAGATATCACAAAAATAGGTGCGAAGGCAAGTGATGAGGAGGACTCAAAGATTCTACAGGGGGATAGACAAACGTAAATTGAAAGGGCAAAACTTGGCAGATGGCATCGATTATCGGAAACTGTGGGAATATGGAACAATAGAGACGCTCAATATTACTTAAATAGAGAAAAATTGCAGAAAGCTGCAGCAAAGAGGGATTTGGGAGCCCGCGCACATGAATATGAAAACGCTAACATACAAGATCAGTAGGTAACCAGGAAGGCAAATGAAATGTTGGCTTTAATTTCAAAGGGAATGGATTATTAAAATCGGGAAGTCATGCTGAAACTATAAAAGGCACTCAAATAGAATACTGCCAACAATTTTGGTCCCCTTATTTGAGGAAAGATATGCTGGAAGTGGAGGCAGCCCACAAGATGTTCAATAGGCTGGTGCCGGATGTGGAGGGACGGTTTCCTGTGGGCAGATTGTTTAGATAGGGTCTTTACTCATTGGAGTTTAATAGAATGAGAGCGGACCTTATTGAAACATATTGGATTCCTGGGGGCCTTGACACGGTAGATGCTGAGAACTTGTTTCCCTTTGTGGGAGGGTTTCGTCCGAGCCGGCATCATTTCAGAGAAAGGGGTCACCAATTTAATACAGAGATGAGGAGGAATTTATTCTCTCCAAGAGTAGTGTATGTGTGGAATTAGTTCCGTAAAGGGCTGTAGATGATCAGTCGTTAAGTATATTCAAGGCTGAGCTCGACTGATTTTTGATCATTTCTAAAACAATCGACAAGAACATTGGAACACTGTAAGAGTGCTGGCGGATTGCTTCAATATCAGGAACAGGTTGACATCTATTTCTGCTGGAGCAGCTCAATAGAAACTGGAACTATATCCAGACATTTAACTTCACACACTCATTACCAAATATCTTCAACCAACATCAAAACACTTCCTGTTGTCAAATTATTCACATGGCAAAAGACAGAGAAAGCTCCATGGAATGGAAAGATCACTAATCAAAAAATAAAAAGCATGAATTCCAAATCGAACCGATTTCTATCATTCCAGTTACTGACCCGCACTCAGTTCAATTCTACATCGACAAATTCCCCAAGTCATACATTATCACTAGGAGCAGGTATTCCACTCTGGACACTGACCTACGCTCAATGCAATTCTGCACTGCCAGATATAACCAATAATAATTGTTGACTGGGGTCAGCTATTCCACTCTGGTTGCTAAGCAACACTTAGTACAGTTTGAAACCAGCAGATACAGTCAGTGAAAGAGTGGTGACTGGGGCCCGGTATTCCACTCTGATTAAAGACCCAGACACAGTACAATTCTACACTGAAAGATAGACCCAATAATACATGATCATTGAGGCCAGTTATTCCACTTTGGTTACTCATCCACACTAAGTGCAATTTGAAACTAACAGTTAGACCCAGAAATACATGGTCACTGGAGTCATGTATTCCACTGTGGTTTCTAACCCACACATCGGACAATTTGACAATTACAGATGCAGTCAGTGAATGAGTGGTGACTGGTGCCAGGTATTCCACTCTGATTAATGAGCCACACTCAGTTCAATTCTACACTGACAGATACACCAAGTAACACATGGTCACTGGGGCAATGTATTCCACTTTGGTTACTGATGCACACTCAGTACAATTCTACACTAGCAGTTAGACCGAGTAATACATGGTCAGTGGGGCCAGGTGTTCCACTCTGTTTACTGACCCACACTCTTGGTGATTTTCCTCTGACTACCACTAAACCTTCCTTCAGAGACTTTCCCTTCACTGAGGTCTATTATAACGTTTCCAAAAAATATTAAGACTAAATTCATCAGAGAGCCCGTGAGTTACGAACAAATGCTTATTTTCATTTGACAAAATTAAATAAAGCCGCAGAGACATTTCCAGACATTTGAATTCAGCAAATTATATCACTGATTCGATGTATCTTAACAGTGACCACCAGATCAGCATGTAATATGTTCAGTCACAGTTTAAAATGAGAGAACAGATCACATACAGATTTACACAAGTTCAATGGTTATGGTCACTCACCAGGAACACCTATAACAGCAAGGATTGGGAAGAATATTTTCTCAGCCACAGAAATTGATAGCATCGTTTCAGTGCGAAGTGATGTGCCCCTGTGTGCTGCTGGTAATCTCTGTGTCTTATACACTGAGTCTTTCCCAAAGCCTTTAATTTATACCCTGTGGGATCACCTCAGGGATGTTGAAATTGCCACATTGTTCAAATCCTTTTTGAATATATGAACAAACAGATTATGACATTGAGCTGAGTGAAATAATAAGTTTGTTTTTAAATGGAGCAGCGAGGTTCCAATGACTGGACATTACTTATCAAATTAATTAACTATTAAACAAACAGGAGCTGTATTCAGCCGGATAATATGCTGTCTACTCAAACAACATCAGTCCCATTTCTAGATTCCCTATTGTTTCAGTGATATCCGTCACTTGACTGTTACCATTTATGGATTAAATAAAAAATGTTAGAGTGCCTCTCTCCACGCTGTTCTATTGCACCCTGGGATTTAGCTGTCCTGTTTTACAATTGACATTCAGTTGTTTGATTACCGTGAGTTTAGGTTGACAATTTATGACTAAATTCAACCAATTAGTTTATAAGGAAATATTTAAAATCTCCCAAAAATGCATTCCACACCTCAATCAAATGTGTATTTATCTCACGATCTCTCACTCTCTCTCTCTCTTTTTCTCTCTTTATCTCCCTGCACGTTTCTCTCTCTCACTCTTTCAGTGTTTGTCTCTTTCCACCTTTGTCGCTTTTGCTCTCTTTATCTCTCTCTCTCTGTCTCTGCTTTATTTTCACTCACTATCTCTCCTGTTCTCTTGTTCTTCCGCTCTGTTTCTCTCTCTCTCGCGCTGGCTCTCCCTGTGTCTCTTTCTCTCCCTCTCACTTCGCCACTCTCACTTTCTGTCCCATTCTCTCTCTCTCTCTCAATCCATCTGTTTCCTTCTCTCACTCTCTCAGCCTCTTTCCTTCTCTCACTGAGTATCTTTGCTTCTCTCTCCATCTCTCTCGGTCTCTCTCCCTGATTCTCTTCCTCTCTCTCGCTCTCTTTCTGTGAAAGTGTGTGTGCGTCCGTTCGTGTGCATATGTATGTGTGTGTGTTGGTGGGTATCTCTCTCTCTCTCTCGCGTTTCTCAGTCTCTTTCAATCTGTGTATGTGTATCTATGTCTGTATTTCCGCCTTTCAGGCTTTCCTTCTCTGTTCCTCTACTTCTATCTGTTATTCTGTCAGTCTGTCTATATATCTATCTTTCTTTCTATCTATCTATCTATCTATCTATCTATCTATCTATCTATCTATCTATCTATCTATCTATCTATCTATCTATCTATCTATCTATCTATCTATCTATCTATCTATCTATCTATCTATCTATCTATCTATCTATCTATCTATCTATCTATCTATCTATCTATCTATCTATCTATCTATCTATCTATCTATCTATCTATCTATCTATCTATCTCTGTATTTTGTCGTTCTCTCTTTGACACTGAATCACTCACTGCCTCACTCCACCTCTCTCTTGCAAACATTCTCTGTTTTTCTGACTATCTCTCTATGACTCTCTCGCTCTGGCACTATCTGTCACACTTCCCTTCTCGTTGTATCGCTCCCGCTGTCTCTGCCTCTTCCTGGTTCTTCTATCTGTCTCTCTATTGCCATCTTTCTCTCCATCTCTCCCTCAGCATGTCAATCTCTCTTTGCCTCCCTCCCTCGCCCTCCTACTCAGTCTCTCTCCCTTTGTCTACCTTTTCTCTTTGTTACTTTTACTTTCCCTTTCTCTCTCTTTCTCGCTTGCTAAACTTCCCTTTGTCTATTTCATTGCCTGTCTCTATCTCTCTGCCTCTCCTTCTCTGCCTCTGCTTATCTGTTTGACTGTCCCTCTCTATTTTCCTTTCTTTCTGTCCCACTTTCGCTCTCTCTCGCTCTCTCTATCTCTCTCCTTCTCTCTCTAAAAATGTGTCTCACTCTGCCTCTCTCTTTGCCTCTCTCTCTTTTCTCTCCCCTTCTCTTTTCCAATGCCTCTCTCTCCCTCTCTGCCTCACCCCTTCTTTCTCTTTAATCAAGTCTCCTTTTTTTCTCCATTTCGATCGCCCTCTCACTCTCTCAGCCCTCTCTCTCTCTCTTTCTGTGGGTGCCAACATGTATATGTGTGCGTGTTTCTCTGTCTCTGTCTCTGCCTCTCACACTATAAAATTCCTTATGTATTTCTCTCCACTTCTCTCCCTCTTTCTCCTCTATCTCTCTCTGACCCCCCGTCTGTCTCTCATTTCATCTCTCTTTCTCATTCCCTTTCTCTATCTCCCTCTCCCTACCTTTATCTCACACTTCCTGTCTAACTCTGTCTCTTTCTTTGCCTCTCTCTCTCTAATCTCTCCCCCCTCTCTTTTTCAATGTCTCTCTCTCTCTCTCCCTCTCCCACTTTCCCGCTCTCTCTGTCCCCCTCTCTCACTGTTTCTCTCGCTGTGTCTCAAAATCTCATATCTCTTCCTCCCTTTGTCTCGCTCTCTAGGTGCATTTCCACCTTTCTCTCAATTCTCTCTCTCTCTCTTTCTCTCTCTCTCTTTCTCTTTCTCTTTCTCTCGCACAGTGTCAAACAGACTGCCTCCCTCCTTCTTCCTCTTTCCTTCTCTCATTTTCTCTGCCTGTCTCTGTCTCTCCCCCCCTCTCTCTCTCTCTCTATGCCTAACCCTCCCTTTCTGTCCTATAAACTCTCTTTTTCTTCCTTTCCATCGCCCTCTCTCTCAGCCCTCGCTCTCTTTCTGTACCGGTATCTACATATGTGTATAGATGTTTCTCTCTCTGTGTCTCTGCTTCTCACACCGTAAAATTCACCTTGTATCTTTCTCTCCATTTATCTCTCTTTCTCTCCTCTCTCTCTTTCAGCCTATCTCTGTTTCATTGTGTCTGTCTCTTTCTCCCTCTCTGTCTCACTCTCAAACTTTGTGTCTAACTCTGTTTCTCTCTTTGCTTCTCTCTCTCTATTTTCTCACCCCCTCACTCATTTACAATTTCTTTCTCTCTCTCTGTCTCACTCCCCCACCCCCCCACCTTCCTCTCCCTCTCTGTCTCTCTCGCGTCATCTCTAAATCTCACTCCCTCCATCTCCCTCTGTCTCCCTCACTCGGTGCACTCGCGCCTCTCTCTCAATTATCTTTCTCTCACTATCTCTATATGCCTCTCTCTCTGCCTCACACTCTCTTTCTTTCCCAGAAAATCACTCTCTCTCATTCGATTTACCTCTCTCAGCCCTCTCTCTCTTTTCTGTGTCTCACACTCGAAAATATCCTTTGTCTCTTTCTCTCCAACTCTCTTCCTCTCTCTCATCGTTCTCTCTCTCTCATCGTTCTCTCTCTCTCTCTTTCACTCCGTCTATCTCTCACTCTATCGCTATGTCTCATTCTCACTCTACTTCTCCCTCGCACTTTCTGTCTAACTCTGTCTCTCTCTTTGCCTCTCTCACTTTTTCTGTCCCCCTCCCTCTTTTTCAATATCTCTCTCTCTCTTTCTCTCCGTGAATCTTTCGCTGTGGCTCAAAATCTCAGCTGTCCTTCTCTCTCTGTCTCCCTCCCTTGGTACGTTTCCGCCTCTCTCTCTATTCTCTCCGTCTCTCTCGTTCTCTTTCTCTCGCACCCGGTCTAATAGTCTGCCCTTCTCCTTCTTCCTCCATCATTCTCTCATTTTATCTGCCTTTCTCTCTCTATCTCTCCCTCTCCCTGCCTCACCCTGTTTTTCCCTCCTAGAAACAGTCTCTTTTTCGTCCTTTTGATCGCCCTCTCTCTCTCAGCCCTCTCTCTCTTTCTGTGTCAGTGTCTTCGTGTGTGCGTGTGTACGTGTTTCTCTCTCTCTCCCTGCCTCTCACACACTAAAATACCAATAGTATTTTTCCCTCCATCTCTCTCTCTCTCTCCTCTCTCTCTCTGTGCCCATATCTCACACTGTCCCCCTGTCTCATTCTCTCTCTGTATCTCTCTCTCTCTTTCTCTGTCTCACTCTCACACGCTGTGCCTAACTCTGTGTCTCTCTTTGCACCCCCCCCCCTCTCTCTCTCTCTCTCTTTTCTCACCCCCTCTCTCTGTTTCAATGTCTCTCTCTCTCTCTATCCATAACTCCCTCCCCCCTCTCTCTCCCTCTCTCTCTCTTTCTATCTGGCTGTGTCTCTAAATCTCACTCCCTCCGTCTCCCTCTGTCCCCCTCACTCGGTTCCTTCACGCCTCTCTCTCCCTCTCTTTCACCCTCTGTCTCTCTGAGAGTGTGTATGTGTGTCCGTGGATCTCTATCTCTCTCCCTCACGTTTCTCTGTCTCTTTCAACCTATGCAGGTTTCTCTGTCTGTCTTTCCACCTCTTATGCTATCCTTGTCAGTCCCTCTCCCTTTACCTGCCTTTCTGTCTATCACACTACCTAATTATCTAATTATCTATCTATCTATCTATCTATCTATCTATCTATCTATCTATCTATCTATCTATCTATCTATCTATCTATCTATCTATCTATCTATCTATCTATCTATCTATCTATCTATCTATCTATCTATCTATCTATCTATCTATCTATCTATCTATCTATCTATCTATCTATCTATCTATCCATCTATTCATCTATCTATCTATCTATCTATCTATCTATCTAACTATCTATATATCTATGTGTCTGTCGTTCTATTTGTCTGTCTGTCTATCTATTTATCTACCCATCTCTGTCCTGTTATATCTCTGCCTTCTCCCTCTCTCATTCTCTTCCTTTCTCTCTTTCCGCCACTCTATCTCTCTTTGTCTCTCTCCCCGTCTAGCACACTCTCTCAGTTTGCCTGTCTCTCCCACCCCCCCCCCACTCTCTCTCTCTCTCTCTCTCTCTCTCTCTCTCTCTGTCTCTCTCTATCTCTCTGTGCCCCTCTCACTTTAACTTTGTTTCTATCTCTCAATCTTTCCCTCCCATTCTATGGCTCTCGCTGTCTCTTTCTGTTCCTCTTTTCTCTCTCTATGTCTCTCCCTCCATCTCTTTCTCTCTATCTCTCTCTGTGAGTATCTCTGTCTGTCTCTATCTGCCGCACCCTCTCGTCCTCCTTCTCAGTCTACCTCACTCTTTGTTTCTCTGTTCTCTTTCCCTCTTTCACTTTTGCATCCTCTCTCTTGCTACACTTTCCTTTGTCTATTTCAGTGTCTCTCTCTCTCTGTCGATCTTTTCTTCTCTTCCTCTTCCTGTCTGTTTGTCTCTCGCTCCCTCATTGCCTTTCTTTCTCTCTGTCACTTTCTTTCTCACTTTCTCTCTCTATCTCTCTCTCCCTCTCTCTCACTCCAACTCTCTCTCTGCGGCTATCTCTCAAGTTGCCTCTCTGTCTCATTCTTTCTCAGTCTCTCTGTCACACCGTGTGCTAACTGTGCCTCCCTCGCTCTCTCTCTCTCTCCATCTCTCGGTCTCACTTGCTGTTTCTCCAACTTTCAATTTCTCCTCCTCCATCTGCCCCCCTCTCTCAGTGCGCTTCTTCCTCCATCTCTATTCTCTCTCTCTCACTCACTCTCTTTCTCTTTCACTTTCTCGCCCTATGTCATGCACTCTGCCTCTCTCCTTCTCCGTCTTTCTATCTCTCCTTCTCTCTGCTTCTTTCTCTCTCTCTCCGCCTTACCACTTCTGTCCGAGTAACTCTCTCTTTTGTTCCCTTTCGATCGCCCGCTCTCTGCCCTCTCCCTCTTTTTCGGTGTGTGTGCCAACATGTTTATTTGTACGTGCCTCTCTCTTTCTGTCCTCTACCTCTCACACTATAACTTCCTTTATCTCTTTCTCCCCATCTCTCCACTTGTACTGTGTCGGAGCATATGCGTCTGTCTGTGTGCCCGTGTGTCTTTATGTGTGTGTGTGGTCTGTGTGTGTGTGTGCGTGTGTGTGTGTGTTAGTGGGTGTCTATCACTCTCTCTCACGTTTTTCTGTCTCTCAATCTGTGTGTGTATCTCTGTGTGTTTTTCCGCTTCTCTTGCTTCCCTTATCAGTCCCTCTCCATCCATCTGCCTTTCTGTCTGTCTGCCTGTCTGTCTTTCTATCTATCAATCTGTCTATCTAACTTTATTTTCTTCTACCTATACATCTAACTATCTATCTATCTGTCTGTCTATCTAACTCTCTATCTACATCTCTATCTCTATCTCTCATTCTCTATCCATTTAGCTAAGCATCTATCTGTCTGTCTGCCTGTCTATCTGTCTTTCTATTTATTTTTGTATTTCTGTCTCAGCCTCTCTCCCTCCCTATTTCTCTCCACCTCTCACACACTCTGTTTTTGTCTGCCTGTCTCTCTCTCTCTCGTTCTCCCTCTCTGTCACACTCTCTGTGTGTCTATCTCTCACTCTTTCCTTGTCTCTCTTTGGCGCTCGCTGTCGCTTTCTCTTCCTCTTTACTCTCTTGATTTCACTCCCTCCCTCTCTTTCTCTCTATCTCTCCCTCTGCATGCTTATTTCTGCCTCGCTCTCCCGCCCTCCTTCTCAGTCTCTCTCTCTTTGTCTCTCTGTTCTCCTTCCCTCCTTCACTCTCACTTTCTCTCTCTTTCTCGCTTGCTAAACTTCCCTCTGTCTATTTCATGGTCTCATGCTCTCTCTCTCTCTCTCCCTCTCTATCTCTGTCACTTCTTCTCTGCCGCTGCTTGTCTGCGTGCCTCTCCCTCTCTCCTTCCTTTTATTTCTCTCTCACTTCCTCTGTCAAATGATATCTCGCTCTCTCTCTCTCTCTCTCTCTCTCTCTGTGTCTATCTCTCATTCTCTCTCTCTGTCTTATTTTCTCTCTCTCTCTCTCTGTCTGCCTCACTCTCTTGCTTTATCTCTAACTGTGCCTCTCCCTTTGCTTTTCTCTCTTTTCTAAACCCCTCCCTCTTTTTCAATCTCTGTCTCCCTCTCTCTCTCTCTTTCCTCTCTCTGTGTCCCTCTCGCTGTGTCTCTAAATGTCGCTCCCTCCTTCTCCCTGTTTCTCCCTCACTCTGGCGTTTCCTCCTCTTTATCTATTCTCTTTCTCTCACTCTCTCTCTCTCTAGCTCTTTCCTCTCTCGGCCTATATCACACACTCTGTCTCTCTCCTTCTGCATCTCTCCTTCTGCCTCTTTCAATCTCTCATTCTCTCTGCCTGTCTCTCTCTCTCTCACTCTCTCTATCTCTGCCTCACCTTCTCTTTCTCTCCCAGCAACTCTCTCCTTTTCTCCCTTTAGATCGCAATCTCTCTCAGCGCTCCCTCTCTCTTTCTGTGTCGGTGTCTACGTTTGTGTGCATGTGTTTCTCTCCCTGCACCCATACCTCTCACAATCTAAATTTCCCTGTGTCTATATGTCTCTCCCTCTCTCTCTCTCCCTCTCTCTCTCTCCCTCTCTCTCTCTCCCTCTCTCCCTCTCTTTCTCCCTCTCTCTCTCTGTGAGTTTGTGTTTGTGCCCGTGTGTGATTATTTGTGTGTCTTTGTACGTCTGTGGGTCTCTATCTCTCTCTCACGTTCCCCTCTTTCTTTCAATCTGTGCTTTTGTATCTATGTCAGTCTTTCCGCCTCTCTTGCTCTCCTTCTCCGTCACTCTCCCTCTATCTGCCTTTCTGGCTATCTATCTGTCAGTCTGTCTGTCTGTCTGTATGTCATCCGGTCAATCTATCTGTCTGTCTATCTATCTGTCTATCCATCTGTCCACCTATCCTTCCTTCTATTTATCCATCTACCTATGTATCCATTTGTCTATCTATCCATCTGTCTATCTATCCATCTCTCTACCTCTTTGCCTGTCTACCTATTTATCTACCGATCTCTGTCTTTTTGTACCTCTGCCATTTCCCTCTCTCTCTCTTTCTCTGTTCCACTCCGTCTCTCGGTGTCTCTCCCTCCTTCTCGCACACTCTCTGTTTGTCTGTCTGCGTGGCTCTCTCTTTATCTCTCTATGCCTCTCTCTGTGTCTCTAGCTCTCATTCGTTCTTTCTCGCTCTATTGCTCTAACTATCTCTTTATCTTCCTCGTTCCTATCTCTATGCCTCCCTCTCCCTTTCTTTCTCTCTACATCTCCCTCTGCGCATCTAAGCCCTGTCTCTCTCTGCATTACTCTCTCGACCTCCTTCTCAGTCTATCTCTCTCTTTGTCCCTCTATTCAGTTTCCCTATTTCACTTTCGTTTTCTTTCTCTTTTGGTTTGCTAAACTTCCATTTGCCTACTTCAGTATCTCTCTCTCTCTCTTTGTGCCTGTTCCTCTCTGCCTATCCCTGCCTAATTGCCTTTCGTTCTCTCCTTCCCTTTCTTTCTCTCTCTCACTAACTCTCACTATCTCTCTATCTCTCTCAATCTCCAAATCTCTCTCTGCGCCTATATCTCACGTTGTCTCTCTGTCTCATTCTAACTCAGCGTCTGCCTCGCACTGTGTGCCTAACTCTGTCTCTCACTTTACCTCTCTCTTATTTTTCTCAGTCTCTCTCTCTCTGTCCCATCTTCTCTGCCTCTCCCTGTCTGTTGTCTCTCACTCTCTCCTTCCCTTTCTTTTTCTCTCTCACACTCTCCCTCACTTTCTCTCCACCTCTCTTTCTCTCCAACTCTCTCTCTGCGTTGATCTCTCACTTTTTCTCTGTCTCTTTCTCTCTCAGCCTCTGTCTCACACTGTGTGCCTAACTCTGTATCTCTTTTTGTCCCTCTCTCTTTTTTCTCTTTATCTCTTTCACTCTCTCTTACTCTCTCTCTCACACCCGATGTCATAAACTCAGTTTCGCTCTTTCTCCCTCTTTCACTTTCTCATTCTCTCTGCCTGTCCCTCTGTGTGTGTCTCTCTCTCTCTTTATCTTTCTCCCTCTGCCTCAGCCTCTCTTTCCTTCCCAGCAACTCACTCTTTTTCTCCCTTTCAACCGTTCTCTCCCTTCATCCATCTCTCGTTCTTTCTGTGTGGTTATCCATTTGTGTGTGTACGTGTTTCTCTATCACTGACTCGACCTCTCACAATCTAAAATTCCCTTTGTATCTTTCTTTCTGTCTATCTTTCTCCCTCTCTGCTTCTCTCCCTATCTCTCTCCGTCTATCTCTCACTCTGTCTCTCTGTTATTGTGCCTCATTCTCTCTCTCTCTCTCCCTCTGTCTCTCTCTTTCTTTCCCCCCCCCACACCCCCCACTTCTCTTTTTCATTATCTGTCACTCTCTCCATTTCTTTCTCTTTGTCACACCCACATTCTCTACCTTCTTCTCCCTCTTTCGTTCTTTCATTCTCTCTGTCTGCATTTCTTTTTCTCTCTCCCTTGCTCTCTCTCTTCCTCCCTCTCTGTGAGTCTCTCTCGCTGTGTCTCCTAGTCTAAGTTACTCCTTATGACTCTGCATCCCTCTCTCAGTCCCTTTCCACCTCCTTATTCACTGCCTGGCTCCACAATCCTGTCCCTCTCCTTCTCCCTCTCTCTCTCGAAATCTCTTTCTTTCTGCCTGTTTTCCCTCTTCCTATTCCTCTGTCTGCCTCTCTGCCCATCTCCACCTCACTCTCTACATTTATCTATCATTCTATATCTCTCTCTCTTTCTCCGCCTCTCTCTTCCTCTCCCTCTGTGCCAATGCCTCTGCCCACCCTCTAACTCTCTGTCCCATTCTGTTTTTGTCCATCTCTCCCTCCCCACACCCTATCCCTCACTTTCTTTTTCTGTGATCCTTTCTCCCTCAGTCCGTCTCTCTCTGCCACTCTTGGTTTCTCTCTCCCTCCCATTCTCAAACTCTCTCTATGTTTATCTGTGTGTATGTGTTTCTCTCTCTCTCTCTCTCTCTCTCTCTCTCTCTCTCTCTCTCTCTCTCTCTCTCCCTCTCTCTGCCTCTCTCTCTCTTTCTGCCTCTGTCTCCACATCTCACTTTCGCTCTTTCTCTCTGGCTTTCTTTCTACCTCTCTCTCTCCCTCTCTTTCTGTGTCCAAATTTCTCTGCTTCTGCATCTCTATCGATTTCTTTGTTTCTCTCCCTTTCTCTCCCCAAATCACTGTCGCCTTCCTCTGCCTATCACTCTCTGTCTCCCTCTTTCTGTCTTTCTGCATGTGTCTCTCTTTTTCCCCGCTTCATTCAGAATCTACCTCTTTGGCTCCCTCTCCCTTTCTCTCACTCATTCTCTCCCCCTTCTCTCTCTCTCTCTCTCTCTCTCTGTTTATGTTTGTGTGTTTTGTGTGTGTGTGTGTAACTCTCGCACTTTCTCTCTCTACGTATCTCCCTCCCTCTCACTCTTTTTGCAATCTCTCTATTCTCTCCTTTCTCCCCGCCTCACACTCTGTTTCACGCTGTACACGCTTTCTGTCTCTCCCCTTCTCTGCCATTCTATCACTATCTCTGACTCTCTCTGACCCCCTCCCCAGCACTGTATTTCTCTCTCTCTCTATTATTGTCTTTCTCTCGCCATCTCTTTTGCTATTTGGCCTTCTCTTTCTCTCTATCTGATGTTTGGAAAGGGCTAGGAATCGACCTTCAAGCACATCAGGTAAAGGGACGACAATGAGAAGGATGACGGAAAATACAGGGCTGAAGGTGTTGTATCTGAATGCACGCAGTATACGAAACAAGGTAAATGAGATTTTGCTCCAGATTGAAATTGGCAGGTATGATTTGGTGGGCATCATGAAGACATGGCTGCAAGGGGATCAGGACTGGGAGCTCAATGTCCAAGGATATACATCCTATCGAAAAAATAGGCAAGTTGGCAGCCGGGATGGGGTTGTTTTGTGAGTAAGAAATGAAATTAGATCGATAGCAAGAAACGACGTAGGTTCAGATGATGTAGAATCTGTGTGGGTAGAGGTTAGGAACCGGAAAGGTTAAAAAAAAAACCTTATTAAGATTTATGTACAGGCCTCCGAACAGTTGTCAGGATGTGGGGCACAAGATACACCAGGTGATAGAAAAAGCATGTAAGAAAGGCAAGGTTACAGTGATCTTGGGGGATTTCAATATGCTGGTAGACTGGGAAAATCAGGTTGGTAGTAGATCCCAAGAAAAGGAAGTGTGGAATGTTTACGAGGTGGCTTTTTGGAGCAGCTTGTGCTGGAGCCCACTCGGGAACAGGCAATTCTAGATTTAGTGATGTATAATAAGGCATATTTGATAAGGGAGACTTAGGTGAAGGAACCGTTAGGAGGAACTGACCATAATATGATAGAATTTATCCTGCAATTTGAGAGGAAAAGGCTGTAATCAGATCTAACGGTATTACAGTTGAATAAAGGAAACTACAGAGGCATGAGGGAGGAGCTGGCCTGAATTGACTGGGAGATGAACCTTGCAGGAAAGACAGTAGAACAGCAATGGCAGGAGTTTCTGGGAGTAATTTGGGAAACACAGCAAAAATTCATCCCTATGAAAAAGATGCATACTAAAGGGAAGACGAGGCAACCATGGCTGACAAGGGAAGTCAGGGACCTCATAAAAGCTAAAGGGAAAGCATACAATGCGCCGAAGAGCATTGGGAAACCAAAGGATTGAGATGCCTACAAAGACCAACAGTGGACAACGAAAAAAGAAATAAGGAGGGAGAAGATTAAATATGATTGTAAACTAGCCAGTAATATAAAACAAGTTTGCAAGAGTTTTTTTTTAGATATATAAAGGGTAAGAGAGAGGCAAAAGTGGTCATTGGGCCACTGGAAAATGACGCTGGAGAAGTAGTAATGGGGAACAAAGAAATGGCGGAGGAACTGAATAGGTACTTTGCGTCAGTTTTCACGGTGGAAGACACGAGTAATATCTTCAAAATTCAAGAGAGTCGGGGTGCAGAGGTGTGTATCGTCGTCATTACCAAGGAGAAGGAGCTAGAAAACCTGAAAGGTCTGAAGGTGGATAAATCACCTGGACCTGATAGATTACACCCTAAGTTCTGAAGGAGATAGCGGAAGAGATAGTGGCGGCGTTAGTGGTGATCTTTCAGGAATCACTGGAGTCAGGGAGGGTCCCAGAGGACTTGAAAATCGTTAATGTAACCCCCCTATTTAAGAAGGGAGTGAGGCAAAAAACGGGAAATTACATGCCGATTAGCCTGACATCGTACTTTGTTAAGATTTTAGACTCCACTATTAAGGATGAGATATCAGAATACTTGGAAGTGCATGGTAAAATAGGGCAAAGTCAGCATGGTTTCATCAAGGGGAGGTCATGCCTGACAAATCTGTTAGAATTCTTTGAGGAGGTAACGAGCAGGTTAGACAAACGAGAGCCAATGGATGTTATCTACTTGGACTTCCAGAAGGCCTTTGACAAGGTGCCACACAGAAGGCTGCTCAGTAAGATAAGAGCCCATGGTGTTAGAGGCAAGGTACTAGCATGGAAAGAAGATTGGCTGTCTGGCAGGAATAGTAGAGGCATAGACTATTTTCTAAATGGGGAGAGAATTCAGAAATCTGGAGTGCAAAGGGACTTGGGAGTCCTAGTCCAGGATTCTCTTAACGTTAAGTTGCAGGTTGAGTCGGTAGTTAGGAAGGCAAATGCAATGTTGGCTTTTATTTAGTGAGGACTAGAATATAAAAACAGGGATGTGCTGCTGAGGCTTTATAAGGCCCTCGTCAAACCACGTTTAGAATATTGTGAGCAATTTTGGGCCCCGTATCTCAGGAAGGGTATTCTGGCCCTGGAGAGGATCCTGAAGATGTTCACGAGAATAATCCCAGGAATGAAAGGCTTAACATATGAGGAACATTTGTGGACTCTGGGTCTATACTCGATGGACTTTAGAAGGATGAGGGGGAATCTGATTGAAACTTACATATTACTGAAAGGCCTGGATAGAGTGGACGTGGGGAAGATGTTTCCATTAGTAGGAGAGACTAGGACCCGAGGGCACAGCCACATCGCTCCTGTGGCCTATCCAGCAGTATTGACATCGCTCATGTGGTCTCTCCAGCAGTATTCACATTGTTCGGGTGGACTCTACGGCACTTGTTACAACGCTCGGGTGGTCTCTCCAGCAGTTGTCACATCGCTCGGGTGAACTCCCCAGTGATATACCACTGAAGGGGGCCCCCAGCATGGCGGTCTGCCAAAGCAAATCTTTGCAATCGAAGATTGTGTGAATGGCAAACAACAGGCATCCAGGGGATGCTCCTCGCAGAAGGCTTACAAGCGCCCTAGGGGATATTAATGCAACCATGTGTGCTCAAGCATCTGGGTAACATCGACCCAGCCTTGGCTGCCCCCCTCATTATTGGGAGTTTGTTGATGAGAAACCATTGGGTAAAGCAATGACAATACTCAGGCGGGGCGTGGAAAACCCCGGCCTCTCTCTGTAACACACACACACTCCTCGATACACAAACACACACAAACACACACACACACACACAATAACACGCAGACATATATATTCACTTAATTTCACACAATTAAATTTTGATACACGCTTTTTCTGGCACATGCACTATCCCGCCTGCTCGCACTCACAGTAATGTACACTCACACTCGCTCTCACACATTCACTCTCACAGACACCCAGTTACAGGCACACTTTCACTCAAACACACAAATTGCAAGCTCACTCTATATGACACATGTGAAAAAATCATGCACTATCTCTCTCTCACAAACACGCACTATCATAGACTGACATACACTCATATGCATCCACACACAACCACACTCACACACACCTTCTCACTCACACATACTCATGAAATCACATTTGCACTCCATCCAACACTGACCATATCTCTCTCCCTCTCACACACACACACACACGTACATGCAAAAACACATGCAGACAGAAACTCACCGGCACTCTGTAAATCACATTCTTTCTCTCACACAAAGACGTTCACTCACTCCATGACACTCATTCACGCAACTACTTGCATACATCAGCTCACTCACACAATCAATCCCTTACACACACACTCCCACACACATAACGCACGAACACACAGGCATACCTACACACACAGGCATTCGCAAACACACTTCCACAATCAAATAATCATACAATATCACACCGTCACAATGCAACACCCACTTTGACTCGTACAGACTCAGACTCATATGCACGCAAAAACACACCAACATGCAGACGCACAGATTTTTTCACACACTCATAATATCATGCAGTCAATGTCACAGACATTGACACTACCACAATCTATCGCTCACAAACACGCACGCACATACAAGTTCACATATTTACTCACACACACTCACAAAGCGCTCGCAGCTCACACACTCTAACACTTGTACACACTCACATCCTGTCGCAGTCACAAACAGAATTTCACAGACAAGCACTCATGTGCATCAGCAGCAACTCACAAACACACATTCTCACACACTCTCCCTCTCTCACATTCTCACTCCCGCACACATTTACACATTCTCTCAAACACTCTCAATGTCACACGCCCTCACCCGCCCCCCCACACACACATACACACGTATAGACACAAACACAAACACACACTTCCTGAATAAAAAATACGAAGCCTCACAGTCACAATGCTTCAATGCTCTCCCTCGCATGCTCACCGTCACACTCACACTCACATGTTTTCTGAAACACAGCCATAGGTTCGCGACGTTTCCTCACACACACACACACACACACACACACACACACACACACACACACACACACACACACACACACACACACACAGGTGAAAGCAAAATACTGCGGATGCTGGAAATCTAAAACAAAAACAAAAATACCTGGCAAAACTCAGCAGGTCTGACAGCATCTGAGGAGACGAGCTCAGTTAACATTTCGAGTCCGAATGACTCTTCATCTGAATTAAGGAAAAATAGAAAAGAGGTGAAATATAAGCCTGTTTAAGGGGGTGGGTTGGGGGAGGGAGTGGGGGGGCGGTGTGAGACAGGTAGAGCAGAATAGACGGCCAGTGATAGGTGGAGATAACCAAAATATATCTCAGACAAAGGGAAAAGAGGTGTTGGCGGTGGTGATATTAGCTAAGAAATGTGCTAATAGGGACATTAAGGGTGGAAAGCAGGACGAACAACGTACAGATAACCTTGGTGGGGGTGGGGTGTGGGGGATCCGAAATAGGCTAAAAGGTAGAGATAATACAATGGATGGAAATAAATTTAAAATGATGGAAATGGCTTGGAAAAGAAAAATATATATAAATTATAGGAAAAAGTGTGATTGGAAAGGGTCTGTGGAAGGAAGAGAGATATCATGATCTGAAGTTGTTGAACTCAGTGTTATGTCCGGAAGGCTGCAAAGTGCCTTGTCAGAAGATGAGGTGCTGCTCCTTCAGTTTGCGTTGAGCTTCACTGGATATTGCAGCAAGCCAAGGATGGACATGTGGGCATGAGAGCAGGGTGGAGTGTTGAATCTGTCCCTTGCTCTTCCTGCTTTCCACGCTAAATGTCGCCATTAGCACATTTCTTAGCAAATATCACCACTGTAAACACCTCTTTGTCCTTTGCCCTAATATATATTTTGGCAATCTCTACCTATCACTGGCCCTCTATCCAGCTCTACCAGTCCCACCACCCCACCCCCTTAAATCAGCTTATATATCACGTCTTTTCTATTTTTCCTTATTTCTGATGAAGAGGCATTGGGACTCGAAACGTTAACTGTGTGCCTCTCCGCAGATTCAGTACTGGAAACAATGGCTCGATATTCGGCTGGGTCATGGTCCAGGGGGACGTATCACGAAATGCCTGCAAGTTGGCACTCAGCCCCTGCGAGGTATTGGTCATTGCGCCAGACAACAACAGCACGACACGTGTACAGAGGTTTGATAAGAAAGTCAGGGTTGGACCTGAGGGAACAGAATGTGGCAATTTCAGGATGAGACAGGTTAGAGTGAGTGGGAGGAGTGGAGAAATTGAGATTGCCGATGTCATGCCGACAGTTCTCAATTAGATGTTTAAGAGAAGCTAAGGGGCGAGAGGGAAGGGTCCAGGTGGAGGGAGAATGAGGAAGGCGAGTGAAAGTTTCCATTGAACGAGGGAGGACTCTTGCCAAAAGAAGTGAGCACGGAGACGAAGGAGGAGGAAGAAAAGTTCAGCTTTTTGTGGAGCACGGAATTCATTGGAGTGAGGGCGTAAGGGTATGAAACTGTATCATTTGGTGAATACTGAACGTCCAGCATCAGAGAGGCGCAGGTCAAGGGGTATGGTGAATGCACTGCCGGGTTGGGAATAGAAGACGAGATGGGGTCAAAGGGGCAGGGGGAGTTGGAGGGTGCTGGATGGGCTTTGGGATCAATGGGTTTTTGGAGCTTGCATTCCTTAGCACCTGCAATAAAGAGACAAAGTTTCTTGATAAGGGTTTAATACGTTTTCCTCTAATTAAATTTCATCATTACAGGGGCTCAAGCACACTTCATCCTACAATCCAAAATATTCCAGCCTTCATTTGTAATGAGGACCGAGCAGAAAACCCTTCAGGCCTGCAACATTTTCAATCATCACCTTATGGAGTGTAAAAAAGTGACCTGTTTCATTTCAACAAATCTAATAATTAAAGTGCATGTTTAATTTCTGAAAATCATATTTGATCTGCGTGTGTCTGTGTTGCTGAGGAATAACTGTTTGTTACATTTTAAAAGGCTGTATGATTCTGAGATGCAGTGCGATAAAAGTGTTTTAGCACAGGAGACACAAAAAGTTAGAATGCATATACAGCAAGTAATTAATAAGGCTATTGGAATGCTATCATCTATTAATAGAGGGATTGATCATATAATTAAGGATGTTATGCTTCAAATGTGCAGGGTATTGGTGAGACCACACGTCAAATACTGTGTACAGTTTCAGTGTCATTAATTAAGGAAGTTGTGACTGCATTTGAGGCGGTTCAAAGGAGTTTAACTGGACTGACACTTAGAATGACTGGGTGGACTTATGAGGAAAGATTGGACATACTGGGCATTTTTCCACAGGTGTTTAGAACAATGAGGGGTGATTTGATTGCAGTGTACAAGATCCTGAACGGCCTTGACAAGGGGGACATCAAAAGAATGTTTCCTCTGGTGTGTGCATCCAGAAATAGGTGGGGAGCACAAATTTAACATTGGGCACGGCCAATTATGACAGAGAGGAGGAGATATTATGTTTCTCTCAGAGGGTTGTGCGACTTTGGAATTCTCTGCCTCTGAAGGTGGTGTTGGTGGGGTGAGGAACATATATATAGATTCTCCATCGGCAAGGAAATCCCAGGTTTTCGGGTTTGGATGGGAAAGTGGAAATCGAAACACAGGAACCTCAGCCATGATTAAATTGAATGGGGTGCAGGCTGGAGGGGCCGAATGGCCGACTCCTGTTCCTATTTCTTATGTTCTTATGCACTTCGGGTTTTGTGTTCAAAAAATGTTTGTTTCTTCAATTGATTTTTAAATTTGCAAGAATGTCTCTTGTGTACCTATTCTTAAAAAAATATACAGCACTGGAGGGATAAAATCATTCCCTCTCAAAAACATCAATAGAGAGCTGGGAAATAGGGAGAAACTATCACACATTCTTCCCGTATACGTGACACATCTGTCACATCCTGTCCTGTCAACCAATCTTCCCCCATTAATACTGGCTTCAACCGTAATCGCTGGTCTCCCCGATAACATATGGATCCACCGTCACTCCTGGTTAGCATCACCACATCTGCCACCCATCCCCACTCCCATCATTCCTGCCTGGCCTCTCTCCGACCTGCACTTTTTGGGAGTAAATCTTTGAGTCAATGCATTGTATCAAATACCATCTTATTAATTATTGCAGGTGAATTTATTTCAATACATCACAGGGTGCTGTTTCACATCTCAGTAACTTCTGAATCAGGCTGTAAACCTTGGTGACAGCTTGATGTGTAATTCCAACGCGTATTTCCCTATCGTATAGTTACCAACAGTCACGATTGTGATACTCAATTGCAAAAGCTATGGTCTCTCCAAATGGCTCACTTGTTAACTGTTGTCCATGGCCTTGGCGGATCTCCTGGGCGTTATATTCCACGTGAAATTGAGAGACGTTCCGACTGTTTGTTGGGATCAGTTTTATTCCCTGAAGTCCAACCCCTTGTATAACATCCATGCCATCCCGTTTTAGGCAACCACTAACTATCCTGAAGGATTCACCGGCATTTTCACCTTTTACCAATTTGTGGCCATTTGTTGCCTGAAGCTAAAAGATAAATCTGGCTCTGAGGAAACGACAGCTGTGATGCTGGGAACTGTGACTGTGCTGAGCGGTTTAAAGAACATTTTCTGGTCTACTATTTTTACGGGTGGGTATCAGCTGATGTGCAACCCTCGGTTCTTTGGGGTAATAATTTATGTTCTGGAATCTCCGCTTTGGACCAGAGTCAAACTCCTCCCCAAAATTCAAATCCCGGGGTTACAGTTGTTCTGATTCTGCTGCTCAACGTTTCACCATTAGACACAATTCACTGACCAACAGACCCCAAACGAGACTCCCGGCTCACAACAGTGCCGAGATTTGAAGAGTTGGAGAGTCAAAGGAAGTCCATCATTTTGCAGTTTGTTCTCTCGGCCAATTTTACCTTGATATGGTCCATGTAATGGGTTTAATCTATATGATGGAGGATGAAAATGTTGGGCTATTATTCTGCACTTCTGCAGTCTTGTGTTCATGATATGGCCTTCATGCTGAAGCTCCTCTGCTCCTGCACAGTCACTGATATGTATGCTGTGTCCAACAATTAATTTCAGAGCGTACGATTGTGCTTAAATAAAGCTTGACTGCAGTCATTCAATTCATTATATGATGTGAACAACTTTATCACTGAGATTTCCCAGGCTTCTCTCGATTTAATTGACATTTGCAGCGGGTGGTGGGGCTGTCCCTCGGGGCACTGAACCATTCACGAGTTCCCGACATTTCCCATTTACTTTCATATTTCCAGCGGGAGCGGTGTGGAGGGAAAGAAAGACACCAACGACATTTTTCACCTCCAATTGGCAGGTTCCGAGGGTCCACCACCATGCAGCATCCAGGCAGCTTCATGTTTGTTGGCCATTAAAATAATCACAGAAAAATTAAGAGGGATACAGGGGGAGGAGCCAGACAGCGAAAGACAGAAGTACAGGTGGAGAGATGACAGAGAGAGTGAGAGACAGAGAGAGAGAGAGAGAGAGAGAAACAGATAGATATATGGAGAGACAGAGTCTTGGGGAGATAGAAAAAGAGATAGAGGAAGAGATAGAGAAAGAAACAGATGGAGGAAGAGACAGAAATAGAGAGACATAGGGAAAAGGAGAGTTAATGTGATGGATGGTGAGAGAGAAAGACAAATGCAGAGGGAGACAGAAAGCGAGATAGAGAGAGAGAAAAAGAGAGAGAGATGGCGATAGAGAAACAGAGATAGAGAGAGAGGCAGAGAAATGGAGAGAGAGAGAGATAAAGGGTTGCAAAAAAACTTAGATAAAAGGGGACAGTGAGAGTGACAGAGACCGACAGACAGAGGGAAAGAGACAGAGGGAAGATAGACAGACAGAGTGAGACGGAGAGAGGGAAGGAGAGAGAGTACAGAGAGGAGAGAGAAGGGATAGAGGGAGAGAGAGAGAGAGAGAGAGAGAGACCCATGGAAAGAAATGGAGGGAGAAAGGGAAGCTGAGGGAAAAAAAATGACAGTGAGAGGGGGCGAGGGAGAGGTGGGAGGGAGGGATTGAGAAAGAGACACAGAAGAGAGAGTGACATACATAGGGGAAGAGCAGAGAGGGAGGGACGGATGCAGAGGGAGAAAGGGAGAGAGAGGCAAAGAGACATCGGGCAGAGTTTTCCATTCCCTTTGGTGTTGGGTGTCACAGTCGGCGTCAGCGGACAATCTGGCAGGAAGAGCAGAAATCGCTTTCGCGCCGCTGTGAAACCAAATTGCAATCACCCGCTGCTCCCGTCAATGCCGGGTCGCCTTCCCCACCGGGGATGTCAGGGGATTCATTTTACTAACTCAGTAAATCATTATGAGCCATTCCAGCCAGAATCATCCCAGAACGCAGGAGCATCCGGGCAATCATGCCGACGGGTTTCATAACTGGACATAAGGAACGAGCAACTGAGATCTGCAATTTGCTGGAAACATTGAGTTTATTATCATGACCTTATTTAGAGCAGAACTCGCTGTCATCAGCGCCAGGCTTCGCAGGCAGCACCGTATCATTTTTAGGGAGGCTAACAGGCTGCTCTCTACCTTCTAGACCAGCCCAAAGAACGGGTGTATTCTCAATGGCTGCAGGGCTAGGGCTTGCTTGGTGAAGGGGATGATGTGACCTCAGGCAAGGCAAGCGGCTGCAAGGCGAGGTCAGTACTGTAGAAGGAGTCTGTCAAAAAAGAAGTGTGTGGGGGCACATTTTGGTCTGTGTAAGTTGCCTCAAGACGTTCGGGGATGAGAAGGCATCCTCCAGAGCAGTTGAGGCCATATGGGGATGTGAGGAAGTGTGTGAGAGTGTGAGTAGTGATGTCCCCTGAATGGCAGTGAGAGAGATGCCAGTGAATGTTTGAAGGCCTGGTGTGGGTGAAAATGTTGAGTGGTCAGATGGCTGCCTTACCCTGGTGGCAGGATTGAGATCTCTCACCCTCTTTCTGTCACTCGGTGGCCAATCTTTTCACTGCAGCAATGTCAGTGACCACCACTGTCACCGCTTCCAAACCAGAGTGGTGAGATTGCAACACTTCCTGTGGCCAGATTGGGGATGGAGGACATTATGTCCGGGCCACCTAAAGACATTGCAGTAACAGCTCAATGTTCAATTTTTGCTTTTCAGGGCCATGTCTTCACTGTTGCAGTCCTGAGCTGCAAGCATTGAGAACTGTGTGCACAGCTGCAGATTCGATGTGGCACCTAGAGAGAGGAAACGGTGTGTTAGCAGCACGGCCGGCAATTCAGAGGCCGCCCACAAGTGAGCGCGTGGTGCCTGTGGCTGTATAATAACTGAGGCCGGAAGCGGACCATATGGCGTGAAAAGCCGCCAGTGCGGCCGATGTCATCCTTTTTCCCACCCCCTGCTGCACAGATTAATTCTGGTGCGATTCCGACCTTGTGGGCGAATTGGAGAGCAAAACTTCTAGAGACAAAGAGGCAGAGAGAGAGAGAGTGTGTGAGAGAGAGAGAGAGACGGTTGGAGAGAGAGAGGGGTAAAGAGCAAAACTGACAGAGATAGGGAGACACAGAGAGAGTGAAGAAAGGAACCACAACCCTATATAGGGGGACGGAGTGAGATGAGGTTCCGTCTCAGGAAGGAGCAAAGAGAGGTTTAGTGAGAGAGAGGATCAAATGTTGCGAGGTAAAGAGTCAGTGGGAGAAGCTGCCACACAGACACAAACACATGAAAAAGAGGGGGAGGTGGGGAGGGAGAGAGGGAGAGAGGCAACAGTGAAAGAAAGAGTGAAGGAGCAGGAGAAACAACCAAAGAGAGGGAGGCATGAAGGCAAATATATACATAGAGGGAGGTGTGATATAGAGAGAGAGAGGGGTGGAGAAAGAGA